>NW_027514481.1:600000-900000 GCF_048772815.1 Callospermophilus lateralis
TTCCTTCCGAAACTGAATGAGGTCACTGTCTTGGCAACCTCTTTGTCCTAACAGTTACTTCTAAGGGTCCCATGAGATGCAGGCTGCCCCTACTTTCTGTGACACTTTCACAAGTTAGAATGGTATATCAACCATAGGCACCTGAGAACAGCTCTTCACACAGGCCTTGTTTGGTCCATCTTCTCTATATTTAGAGGTTGATTCAGACACATCCCTTCATCATGACCAGGTTGTTTGCCATAGAATTTAACTTTTGCTTTCTCATGTCCTTCATAGCTGCCTATATCTTATCCAGGGGTCATTTCTGCATGGACCTTTGATGTTCTCAGCATGTGGAAGATCCCCTACATTCCAGCATTGTAAGACCAACTCTGTCCCTCCTCTTTTGTAAAGTTAGATTGAGGGAACAGTGTATGTTTAGGGTTAATAACATGTTTTATTTGGGTTAAGAATGTCTCTGCCGGATGAATAATGGTATTGGGAACCTGTGATATTTACAAGAATATATACCTGAAATATAAGTATAAAAACAGAAACCTAGGTAAGATTTGAAACGAGAAGGGCATTGGGCCCTTGAGTGGGATACTTAGGTTTTAATAATTTTCTGTATATATGTCTCAGATAAATTGAAATACAATGGCTTAGGACCTTATACCTTGGACTATTGATTGTCGAATTGAACATCGAGTCAAAATGCAATAGTCAGTAGGATTAGGAAGATAGTCAGTAGGTTTAGAAATAAAAGTGAGTATAGGATTTGGACCAAAATTTCTTTAGCAATAGGGTCTAGGGTAGACAGTGAATGTATATGTCACCAAATGTGAAGTGTCAGACACAATGATGAACTGGGGAAAATATGTAGGAAAACAGATATCAATTGAGATATTAGGAAATCAGGCAAAGTATAAAGTGAGTGATAGGATTAGACATTTTCAACAGGCTCGAACTATAATATATAATCTTAGGAAGAAACAAATATGTAGTCACCAATAGGATTTACATCTGAGAGCATTTGGCAACCTGGACATTGTTGTTTTAGTAATCCATGCTCACTTTCCATTTAGGGTTTGATACAATCATGATTGTGACCTTTGCTTTTTGTGTCCAGAATATTACTGTGATAAAAAATATATATAAATATATATATAGATAAGGTGATATGAGTAATTCTTCCACCATTTCTGGGAGCAATATTTTGAAGAGGTATAAATTAGTATTGGGGGGACAAAGAGGTGTACACTGTGTCTTTGAATATAGAGATAATGCATTAATAGACCATACTGTGAATAAATAACATAACTGGTTCCAACATTAAATAATGCATTGAACGGAAATGTGAAAATATACAAAAAATCTTTTATTGATATACATACATTTATTCCAACCAGCTATACATCTAATGGTAATATTAATGTTATGGTTTATCTTGAAGAGTGTGTGAGTTTAGCTTCGAAATTGATTATGGAAATCGAAAATGATGTGTTTGGAAAGAAGTCTCATGAAAGACCAGTCAAGTAACATGGAGGAATACATGTGTTATGAAGCAGGAAGTGACTGAAAGTGAAACAAATTCCTATAAATTTGTGAACTTGTGGATGAAATATATATCTTATGATGTGCAAAAACTGAAGAAATAGTAATGTACCAGTGTTGAATTATAATAAACGTCAAAATAGAAATCATGTCCTATAGGAATCTACTTGCATTGATGTTAAACTGGGTCATTTACTCTAGAAATATTAGGATTTGTAAGCACCATTTATTGAAGTTACTTTTCAGAACTGGGAAACAAATATGTATTTCAGGTGGATGAGTATTTCTGAGAATAATCTTGTGAAAAGTTGATTATAAATCCACATACATGAACATAAATGAATTTACGGAGTTATATAAGACACATACATTTCATATTTTATAAAATGTGAAGAGTGTGAATATATATATATATATATATATCTATATATATATATATTTGTATATATATTTATATATGTATTTATATATATATATATTTATATATATTAAAAAACCACAAAAAATACATTAAAAAGTATCAATATCTATATGCCAATCGTAATTCATCATGTAATATAAATCATCCACAGATGCAAAATTATTTATTTTACTAAACATGGATTTATGTATAACATTGTTCTACTAGGAAGCTCACCCATTGTTTGAATTTTCAGTTCCAACAGCGTTTAGGAGGAGAGATCTCTTCTCACAATTTGTTTCTGCCAAGTCAGCCAACTCATAAAAATGTACGTGTGATACCAGGTAGAATTCTATATGTGCATATAAAAATACATGTGCTGAGTAGGCTACAGAGAATGGGAGACAGGAATTCACATATTTGTTAACTTTAAAAACACATGGAGGACTATTTCAATTAAAAATTGACTAGATTTATAAAACCTACCCTTTATCGTGCAAGAGGGAAGTCCTACTATACACCATGCCTTCTCTGAAATGCTTGCATATTCATTCTGCTTGGGTATTTTTCTCCATCATATTAGGATTAGTAGTCATATTATAGTAGGGTATGAGTTAGTGTCAGGGATTCAGTATTTCGAATGGAAAATAAGAAGAAGAATCCAATGTTTATCAAATATGTGCTTCACAAAAAATTTTTCTACTGTCATCCAGAACAATGCCTTGACATTACCTTCGCCCCAAGTAAGACACAATTAGAGGAGAAGAGTTAGAAAATCTTTAAATACATATCTGAAATAGAAAATGCTCAGGAGTTCACAACCTTGGAGATGATAGAACAGTTTCCAAAAATAAGGGACAGTGTAAAAACTCCACAAACATGGAGATTTGCCTGCCTAAAGACGTCTGGAGAAACTGCCTTTAGGTTGGGGACTTGAAATACATGTAGTTGTCAGGAGCTTTAGGTTCCTTTCTAGTGAGACCATCAAAGATGGGTCTTCATCTCTGTGATTTGGAGGACATGGTTATAATTTCCCAATGAACATGAAGCAGCAGTGCTGAATTCTCTTTGTAGTGAGAGCATCAAAGGTGGGTCTGCATCTATGTGACCTGGAGGACATGGATTCTTATTTTACAATGAAAATGAGGCAGCAGTGCTGAATTCTCTCTTTGTATGTAATCTGTGGCCACTGGGGGCTAAGTGTCTCCCCACGTGGACTGTGAAGCCATTTCATCATCCTCCACTTTTCACAGTGTTTCTTGCTGCTGCACTCGGAGTTTGGTACTGGCTTCAGGAAATACAATGCGTTCAACTGGGACACCATGCTGGAGGAAGTTCTGTCAAATGTGGTGGGTCAGGGTCTGCAGGATAATGCACCAACAGGGCTTGTATACCACATAGGTTGCCCCCTTGACCAAAGCAACCTGATTCTGAACATTGCCCTGAAACCTCTCCATATAACAAGATGTCTGTACATATAAGGGTCTGCTAGCTGCACCATGTCAGTCACAGCGATTTGGAAGCCAATAGCAGATCCACATGACCCCACAACAGATGTTTTATTACACACTTGCTCACCACTGCTCTAGTCCCACTACTAAGAAGGCACCAACTTAATGGCATCTCTGTTCTCCACAATTTTCATGAAATCCAGTCAATCAATGCACTGTCTGGTACAGTCATGATCAGCAACAGGACATCCAAAGGTTCTCCAGTGACATCTGGTCATTGGAATTTCAAAAATTTTATGGTATTTATCTAGTCAATTTTCAAGGATGAAGTTGGAGGCACTGTGGGTTTCAATTCATTCAGGAATCATTCAATGGTGAGGAAGCTGATTTCAATGAAAGTTTTGGAGAACTCTCACAGGCAAGTCCTCCCAAAGAGTGGCCAAAAGGTCACAAGAATCCAGGCCCACTGAGGTCTACAATTGAGGTCCATGTCTGTTTTGACTAGTAAATATGGCTTCAAAGTCTTTCAGAATAAAATTATGTGATATCTTGGCTGAGATTCCCAGTGCTCTGTGGAAAGCAACCCTGGGCCTAGTTCCCAGATTCCAAGGGCGAATCTCATGTGTGGCCTCCGAAAATCCCAACACAATTCATGGCAATACTTCTTTGATGTCTGATCCAGAACTCAGTCTTTCAGGGGAATGACACCAGAGTTCAAGCCCAGGTGGATCCAGTCATCTCTTCCAACTGCCACATGAATGACCACAATTTAAACCAAAATACTCCCACATGGCCCTCATCTTATTAAATATAGACACTCATCATAACCTGTGGCTGGAGGTTTCAAAGCGGGACACATCCCAAAAGAGTGTCCAAAAAAATCTCCCTTACCCTTCATTTGCCTAAAGTCAAGGTGGCATGGACACCCTTCATGTGAACCTGGAGTGATCCAATAGACCTGCCGTTAATACTGCTCTGCTTCTCCAATTTGAGGCCTACTGATTCTCAGCGATAGATTTTTTATGTGATTTGGAGTCATAAGAAAACACAAGCATCTCTTCAGTGCTTCAAAGAACTCATTTGACCCAAATGATCCCTATTCTCACTTGATAGAGGTCAGGGACCTAACAGAGGAAGGCAAGAGACTAATCAACAATGACAGATTTTTGGCCATTTTGCTTTTGATTGCACACATGGAATCTATCTTTAGATTCATCATGTGCTGAGAATCTAAGCCACAACCTCATACAGGGCCAAGAGGCTGATTCAGACACATCCCTTTCCAAAGCAATTAAGCAAAGAGCCACAGGTTATGCCCATTTATTTTCATTTGAAAACTGTTTTATTCAGGCTTCACAAAGGGGTGGCCTGAGGCAAAGACCTTCCTGAAATTCAGGGCAACAGAACCATAGGTAAGCAAATGAACCAAAGCAGGGTTTCTCCACTGAGAGTTTACTGGTCACACTGATATCTGAGTTCTCTAAGATGTTCCCATTCTCTACAGCTCTCAAGTATATGGACATGTCACATATCTTGGAGATGGTACATATCTTGGACACAAAACCATGAGCCTATACTAGAGAGTGTCCAGAATTCAGGAAGAAAACATTAACTTAGGAAGTTAGTAGGTGTTGCCCATCCATAAGGCACACCACAGTCCATTCATCAATTAGGCAGAATAAATACTGGAGAGTTTTCTATTAGACAGGACACATGCCTTGATGCATTCTCTTGTCTAATGTCTACAACCACAGACACAGTGGGATACACAGACATAGAAACACTAGCCCTGTCAAACGACTTATTAGAAACAGTCCACTCCAATCCAAACAAAGAGCCTTTCCTACCTATTCTCAGAAATTGAGAGAAAACCACAAACTCACACCCACACGCAAAAAGGCACCTCTTTAACACAAGTAGGTCTGTGACTATCCAGAGTGTCCTCTAACTGGTGGGCCATACTATGTTCCCCTGAAATGGCCTGTCCTGTCTCAGATCTGGTCTCCTTGGGCAACTTTGTGAAGTTTTCAGGAGCCAGTGGTGAACCAATACCTGCTTTCTCAGGAAAGGTCCCTCTTCAGAGCTCTTCTGGCATTTGACAATCCTCATATCAGTAGGTACCAAGGAAGACTGACTCTGTCCTTGGTAAATCCAAACAAGTGAGACCACTGGAACTGGGACTGGGACTGGCTCTGGGTGCCTGGCTTCCTGGATCACAAGTCCAGAGATTTCCATCACCAAAGAAGTGAGGTGAGGTCACTTCCTTCAGGAACTGAATGAAGTCACTGCCTTGGCCACCACTTTGTACTTACAGTTGCTTCCAAGGGTCCCATGAGATGGAGGCTGCTCCTACTTCCTGTGACACTTTCACAAGTTAGAATGGTATATCAAGCATAGGCACCTGGGAACAGCTTTCCACTCAGGCATGGTTTGATCAGTCTTCTCTACAATAGGAAAGGAGAGGCTGATTCAGACACATCCCTTCATACTGACCAGGTTGCTTGCCATGGAATATGACTTTTGATCTCTTAGGTCCTTCATAGCTGCCTGCAACTTCTCCAGGGTATCATTTCTGCCTGGAACTTTGATGTTCTCAGCAGGTGGAAGACCCCCTACATTATTATTGTAAGACAAACTCTGTCCCGGCTCATCTGTAAACTTAGTTTGAGGGAACAGTGTATGTTTAGGGTAATAACAGGTTCGATTTGGGTTAGGAATCATACTGAGGAACAAACAATGGTATTGGGAACTTGCGATATTTACAAGAATATATTGGTGAAATATATGTATGAACACAGAAATCTAGATAAGGTTTGAATCCAAGAAGGGCATTGGGCTGTTGATTGGAATACTTACCTTTGAATTATATTCTGCATAGATGTCTCAGATAAATCAATATACAATGGCTTAAGATCTTGTACCTTGGATGATTGATTGTAGAAGAGATCATCCAGTCAAAAAGGTATAGTTGGTAGGATTAGGAAGATAGTCAGTAGATTTAGAATAAAAGAGTGAGTATAGGATTTCGACCAAAAGTTCTTTAGCAATAGGATTTTGGATAGAGAGTGAATGTAAATGTCAGCACATGTGAAGAGTCAGTCACAATGATGAACTCGTGAAAATATGTAGGAAAGCAGATATCAATAGAGACATTAGGAAATCAGGCAAAATACAAAGTGAGTGATAGGATTAGTCATTTTCAACAGGGTTGAGGTTCAATATATAATCTTAGGAAGAAACAAATATGTAGTCACAAATAAGATTGATTTGAGAGCACTAGGCAACGTGGACATGGATGTTTTTAGTAAACCATGCTCACATTCCATTTAGGCATTGGTGAAAGGTTAATAAAATAGGTACTTGTCACTTCCTGTTTTTCTGTATGCTTAACAAAACACTGTTGGAAACTTGAGGACTGTTTGCTAATCTTGTTTCCAGAATGTGCTGTCCCCAACTGCCAAACTGCAGAATACACACCCTCACCCGTTTGCACGCAAACCCCCCCCTTGCCCTGACCCATCAATAAACTTCCCTCCCTGCCCTCTCCAAGGAAAGTATATAAGCTCTGCTTAAGCTGTTTTCATTGCTCTCTGCTCTATTCAAATGACCTCTGAGCCCCAGAAAGCTGGTCTCCCAATAAACCCTTTACTGTTGCATGAGACATTCTCTTGGTGGTCTCTTCCTCTGTCGCTCACCCGATCTTTACATCTGGAGGCACCAGCGAGATCCAGCAGTGGCGGACGAAAGACCCCCAAGGGGCTCCTTTCAGGGTAAGTAAGGTGACTCTTTCTGGTTTCAGGTTGCAGGTTAGGGTTTTGCAAAATCGCTATCGGTGTTGAGCATGAGCTCTCTCTGACGGTGGCTGACAGACGTGTCACAGAGCCACAGGCCACATCCCTGGGGGACGCCCCAGAGGACTCAGGAAATCAAGGAACAATAGTCTCCTCGACTCTGTGATATTTTGTTTCGGATTCGGTATTGCCAGCCCATCAGGTTTTGAGGGCTACTCAGTCCTTGTCTCAGTATTGGACGTCCATTGTCTGTCTTTATTGTCTTGTCTTGTCTGTGTAGTATGTCGTTGCTTTCACTGTTTGTGTATCTCTCATTTTGGGACAGAGCACTTCAACACTTCTCTCCCTGATCCTTGATCACTGGACCAAAGTCTGCTTAAGGGCCCAGAATCTTTCTTTTTCATTAAAATGCTGGACCTGGCAGACTCTCTGTGCCTCAGAATGACACACCTTTGGAGTTGGATGGCCCCCAGAAGGATGTTTCTACTTCCTACAAATTTGAAAAATCAGAGATATTGTCTTTCAGCTGAGGCCACATAGCCATCCAGATCAACAGCCATATATCTTAACTTGGCAGGACCTCTGCAAATCTCCTCCTCCATGGGTGAAGCCTTTCCTTGTCCCTGCCTACGCTCCTACTCCTTCCACCACGATTCTATCTCTCAAACCCTCTGCTCCTCCTCCTCCACCCTCTGTTCTCCCTGAGTCTCAAGATTCTACTGGACTCTCCTCCTCCTTCTTATCCCCTGCCCTTGTCCCCAACCCCCAACAACCTCTAAGTGATTCCCCTGCTGACTCTGCTTCTCTGCCATTGGAGGAAGTTAGGCCGGCCCAGTGCCCTCCAGATGACTCCCCCGCGTCACACACAGCCCCTCCTTCCCTGGAGGAAGCTGGCCCGGCTAAAAGAACTCAAAGAACTCCCTGGGGTTTTCACACTTGCCTACTTGGGATGACTGCCAACAAATCCTAGGGACTCTCTTTACGGCAGAGGAATGAGAGAAAAACCTCCTGGAAGCTAAAAAATATATTCTCGGACCAGATGTGTGACCAACACAACTTCCCAACATAATCAAAGCCAGCTTCCCCTTGAATTGACCCAACTGAAACCCCAACACCTTTGAAGGTAGGGAGCATCTGTCCACTTATTGCCAGGCCCTAATAGTGGGTTTCCAATCGGCCGCTAGGGAACCACCTCATTTGGCCAAGGTAAGAGAGATAATTTAAGGGCCTGATAAATATCCCTCTATGTTTCTAGAGAGAATTATGGAGGCATATAGGAGATTTACTCCTATTGATCCTCAGGCAGAGGATCAAAAGGCATCTGTCATGATGGCCTTCATTGGGCAAGCTGCCCTGGATATTAAAAGAAAGTTACAACTCTTAGAGGGATCACAAGATATGACTTTGGGAGATTTAGTCAGAGAAGCCGAGAAAATATACTATATGAGAGAAACAAAGAGAAAGAAAGGGAGCAAAGGGAAGATGAGAGATGCAAAAGACAGACTAAGGCATTGACTAAGGTCCTGGTCACAACAATAAATAGGCCAGAAATTAACAAACAGGAAGACAGGAACGGAAACCTGGGCGCACGCCAGAGGCCACCCCTGGCCTCAGATCATTGTGCCTACTGTAAAGAAAAAGGTCACTGGGCCAAAGAGTGCCCTAGAAAAGAGTCAGCCACGACAGCCAGCCATTTTGACTCAAAAGGATGACTAAGAACGTCAGGGCTCAGATCCCTTCCCCGAGCTCAGGGTAACTTTTGAAGTGGAGAGGACCCAGGTAAACTTTGAAGTGGATAGAGCAGCAGTATACTCAGCCCTTAAGGCCCCACTGGGCACACTATCAAATAAAATGTCTCTAGTTCAAAGGGCTAATGGCAGTAAATATCAGACATAGACAACTAAGAGGACCATGGACATGGGGAAAGGAAAAATCCATCACTCCTTCCTAGTAATCCCAGAATGCCTGGCCCCATTGATGGGCAGAGATCTGCTCAGTAAGCTCCAGGCCAAAACAACTTTTAACCCCGAAGGCCCCAAAATGAAATTTCTAAATCCTTCAGTAAAAACTCCTATAGTCTTGGCTTTATAAATATCAGTAGAAGATGAACATCCACTCTTCACACCCCCCAAGACTGCTCAAACAAGCAAGCTACCCCAGAAATGGATAACAGATTACCCAGATACCTGGGCAAAAACGGCTAGGTTAGGCCTAGCCGTGAAACAACCTCCAAGAACAGTGGAGTTAAAAACCTCAGCCTCCCCAATCAATGTCAAACAATATCCTCTGAGCAGAAAAGCTAAAGATGGGATAAGGCCCCATATTCAGAAATATCTGGCCTTAGGGTCCTAAGGCCCTGTCAATCGGCCTGGAAGACTCCCCTGCTCCCAGTAAAAAAAGCCAGGAACCGGGGACTATCCCCCGTTCAAGACCTAAGAGAGATTAATAACAGAGTGCAGGACATTCACTCCACGGTAACTAATTCGTACAATCTGCTTATCACTCTGAACCCTTAGCAGAAATGGTATACTGTTCTGGACTTAAAAGATGCTATGTTTTGTTTTCCTCTGCATAAAGATAGTCAGTTGCTGTTTGCTTGCTAGTGGGTAGACCCAGAAAGTGGAACGTCTGATCAAGTAACTTGGACTAGACTCCCACAGGGGTTCAAAAACTCTCCCACTCTCTTTGATGAAGCCCTCCACAGAGATCTCAACAACGTCAGAACTACACACCCCAAAGTCACCCAGCTTCAATACGTGGATGACCTGCTACTGGCAGCCAACACCAAAGGAAACTGTGAGTCTGGGACCCAAGCACTATTATATGAGCTTGCTCAACTCGGGTATAGAGCTTCTGCCAAATAGGCCCAAATTTGCCAGCAAGAAGTAATCTTCCTGGGCTATTCCCTTAGGGGCAGTAAACGATGGCTCACTGAGCCCAGAAAACAAACGGTTGTGCAGATACCACCCCCATCTAGCAGCAGACAACACAGAGAGTTTCTTGGGACTACTGGGTTTTGCAGGTTATGGATTTCTGTGTTTGCATCCTTAACTTCTTCTTTATACCCGCTGTTAAATGGAGATACCCAATTCCAATGGACCCCTGAGCACCAGAACGCTTTTGATAACATCTAACGACACTGGCACTGAATTCCTCAACTTGACTGAGCCAAGCCTGCAATTTCAGAAAGCCCTACACTACGTTAAAAATGTACATTAATTCACACACCTTGGTTCAAAGAAACTGCAGGCATTCCTGAAGGATCAAGAACAGAGTTTTCCACTAACCCACTCACAGCAAAAGGAAATAACTGAACAGGTAACAAAAGTCTGTCCGGTCTGTCAATAGGTTAATGCTTATCTTTCCAAGCTTTCCTCAGGAAAGCACCTATTAGGAACCAGACCAGTACAATTCTGGGAAGTGGACTTTACTGAAATTAAGCCAGCAAGGTATGTACTTAAATATCTCCTAGTCTTTGTAGATATATTTTCAGGATGGATTGAAGCCTTCCCCACAAAAAAAGGCACAATTGGTGGTCAAGAAGATCCTGAAAGATATTTTTCCAAGACACGGCCTGCCTAAGGTAATAGGGTCTGATAATGGCCCGGAGTTCATGGCCCAGGTAAGTCAGGGGTTAGCCAGGACACTGGGGATAAATTGGAAGTTACATTGTGCTTATAGACCCCATAGCTCAGGACAGGTAAAAAAAATAAATAGAACCATTAAAGAGACCTTAACGAAATTAAGCTTAGAGAGCGGCATAAAAGATTGGACTATGCTCCTGCCTTATGCACTGTTTCATGCAAGAAATACTCCCTCTATTTCTTTGTGTAACCTCACCCCCTATGAAATTCTTTATGGAGCCCCTCCTCCAGTAAGGGACCTAACCCCAACTCTAAGACCTAGTGATCCCCTCCACAACCCCTTGTTTGACAGACTTAAAGCTCTTGAAAGAACTCAGCGATACCTGTTGAAACAGCTGGCCACTGCCTACCAACCTGGTGAAGAGGGGACTCCACATCGATAACAAATAAGAGACATCCTCTACATAAGACAACATCAGGTGTCATCCCTGTAACCCCGCTGGACAGGACCATACCAGGTGCTACTTATAAAACCTACAGTGGTAAAGGTAGAAGGAATCAATTCCTGGATCCTAATTCTTATCTCAAGCTTGCGCCCTGTCCAGACTCTGGCTGAAAAACTGGAAAAGACTGGAAACCCTTTCAAATTGCATATTCGCCATGTGGATAAGGCTATAGACTCTCCCCTTGTCCACCAGTAGTCCTTACCCTCATCAGCCCATTCATCAGCGATGGCTGATCACAAATCTTACTAGACAAGAAGTATGGTCTATCTCGCATACAGCCCCCTTAGGGACCTGGTGGCCATCTCTCCACCCAGAATTTGTCAGCTCGCTATATGTCTTTCATATTGGGATATCTCTGATGAAGAGGATCCAACTAAAATTCCATTAAATCCCTACTGTACCACAGATAATGGAAACAAACATTATGGATCTAGGGACACGCGAGCCAGATGCAGGTTGGCTAGCCTAGAATACTATGTTTGCCCGGCAGACTATCAAAGCCACAAACAGCCATGGCTGTGTGTGGGAAAAGCGGACTTCTTCTGAAAATAATGGGGATGTGAGCATACAGGGGCTGCCTGGTGGAACCCAAACTCCTCATCAAATTCAGTACACAGCATTGGCCATATTACCAATTAGACAACCAAAACTGATGGCCCCCAGAGGGGTCTCCAGATCCTCAAATTCTGTGTGACTTTTTCAACTTCGGCAAGTGTTCAAAAAGATCCATCAATTGGGAATTTCCTTCCAAGGAAATTCCCCTATGTTTATGCCTTTTCCCTCCTTTGCTCACATCCTGAACTATGCTTCTCCAATACATCCTCACCCCCCGCCTTCTGCTCCAGACTCTCTGCAGTCACTCTCACATGAGCAACCTGATTTCTCCCCTCCAATTACTAGATCAAAAACAAAAACCTCGGCTGGATCTCATACCATTGCCTCCTTGCTGAGGTAGCAGGTACTGAGGTACCCTTCCACCCACTCACTCCTCTCTTCTCCTGTCAGTGCACGCACCGGGTCCCACCAGGTCCTCTTACCAGCTAACACAAAGCTCAAACCAGCTGAGGAGTGCCCTAAGACGCCTATCCAAGATGTAATGAAAATGGCCTTTAAAGTTGCTTTGTCATCACTGAAAACAGGTTACAAAGAATTTAAAGTCCCTCAAAGGCTTTTTGGGATACTCACTCCCATCCTCCCCTCTGCTCTACCTGTTCTACTGCTCAAGTTTTATTGCCAGGAAAATCCCAAACCCCTTTCCCATTATTCTTTTATATCTCGTTTTCCTCATTCTCAGAACCACGGAGCTGCTCTCACCCCCCACCTTCCTTGTCTTTCCCTCTGTTCCAATCCCACAGAAAAATCTTAAATGGCCTTCTCCAGAAGCCTTGATCATGGCTGACTTTAGGACTTTCAGCAACAGAGGCCCTATACAAGAGTTCAGTGTAGATAAACTTCCTCTTTTTGTGTTGCTTTGTTCTACTTGGCCACTGGCTGGAAAAATCAGCACTCCTAAGCTAGACACCCCCTTACTATTTTTTCACAAAATATGTGAACAAGGCCTCTGGTGTTGAGCTGGGGCTTCCAGAGATGGCTACATTTCTAAGATAAAGAAGTTACCAACTGGGCTCCATGGTAACAGCTGGCAGGAAGAAAAAAAAAGAAGAAAAAAGCTCTCCCCCTACCAGGTGTCCTTTAAAAGTTAACTTTCCCAGAGCAGAGGAAAAAAAACAGAAACAAAAACTGCTTTTTGTGAACTTCTGCAGACTGTGAATTTCTGAGCCCCTTACGTTACATGTTGGGTACAAAATTCTGAAACTACCTAAACTTGGGGTTCAGGGGATTAAAAGATTACAACAGAAGCAATGCCCTCTAAATCTGGTTACAACCAAATAGGACTGTTTCCCTGTCTTCTGTGCTATCTTAGGTGCCTTGCCTTGTCCGTCCTTACAACAGTATAATTCTATATACTTAAACATTGTTTATGTTTTCATAAAATGATCAACATATGGCTGTTGCATGAGACAGTCTCTTGTGGTCTCTTCCTCTGATTAAGTATGTAATGGTGCAGATGTTTCCCAGAGTCCTCTATCATGACGCAGGATCATTTAAAGTTCCAATAGGGGGGCAAACAACCTGGTTCCACCAGGAACCCGTATCCCTCACTTTCTCCATACTATTAGGAATAGGAGTTGCTGCAGCGGTGGGCACAGGAACCACTGCCCTAGTCCATGGGACACAACAAATGACCCAATTAGAAGTAGCAATAGACCAAAACTTAAAGATATTAAAAACCTCCATCACAGCTTTACAGGAATCTTTAACCTCTTTCTCTGAAGTTGTTTTACAGAACAGGCGAGGGTTCGACCTCCTCTTATTGAGAGAAGGGGCCTTTGTCCTGCATTGAGTGAAGAATGTTGTTATTATGCCGACCGTACTGGAGTTTTAAAAGAATCTATGATTAAATTAAGAAGACGCCTTGTAGAGCATCAACAAGAGAGAGAGGCCCCAAAAGGGTGGTTTGAGTCTTGGTTCACAGAGTCCCTCTGGTTAACTACGCATTTATCAGCCCTGGCTGGTCCATTAATAAACCTCATATTATTGCTAACTGTGAGACCCTGTTTGCTCAACCGTGTAGTTTCCTTTTTCCAAGCTCAAATTGGACAAGTTAAACTTATGGTAATAAGAAAACAATATACCACACTAGCAGACATAAAATGTGACACCCCCAATGATCACTTTAATGATTAAAAGTAACCAAAAGAAGAAGTGGGGAATGAAAGGTTAATAAAATAGGTACTTGTCACTTCCAATTTTTTGGTATGCTTAACAAAACATTGTGGATATCTTGAGAACTGTTTGCTAATCTTGTTCCCTGAATGTGCTGTACTAACTGCAAAACTGCAGAATGTACTCCCTCACCTGTTTGCATGCAAACTGCCCAATCGCCCTGAGCCATCAATAATCTTCCCTCCCTGCCCTCTCCAAGGAAAGTATATAAGCTCTGCTTAAGCTGTTCTCAGGGCTCTCTGCTCTATTCAAGGGAGCTCTGAGCCCCAGCATGCTGGACCCCCATAAACCCTTGGCTGTTGCATGAGACAGTCTCTTGTGGTCTCTTCCTCTGACACTCGCCTGACCATTACATTGGTAAAATAATAAGTGTGACCTTTGCTTTTCGTGTCCAGAATATTAATGTGATAAAATGTACATGTAGATAAGGTGACTTGAGTATATCTTCCACCATTTCTGGGAGCAATATTTTGAAGATGTACAAATTAGTATTGGGTGTACAAATAGGTGTACCCTGTGACTATGAATATAGAGATAATGCAAGAATAGACCATACTGTGAATAAATAATATAATGGGTTCCAAATTTAAATAATGCATTCAATTTATATCTGAAAATATAAAGGAAATCTTATATTGATACACATACATTCATTCCAACCACTGATACATCTAAAGGTAATATTAGGTTTATGGTTTATCATGAAGAGTCTGTGAGTTTTGCTTCAAAACTGATTATGGAAATTTAAAATAATGTGTTTGGAAAGAAGTCTCATGAAAAGACCATTCAAGAAACACGGAGGAATCCATGTGCTCTGAAGCAGGAAGTGATTGAAAGTGAAACAAATGCCTATAAGTTTGCTAACTGGTGGATGAAATATATATCCTATGATGTGCATAAATTGAAGAAATAGTAATGTACCAGTGTTGAATAAAAATGAACATTAAAATACACAACATGTCCCATAGGAATCTACTTGCATTGAGGTTAAACTGGGTCAGTTACTGTATAAATATTAGTATTTGTATGCAACATTAACTGAAGTTAGTTTTCAGTACTGGAAACAAATATGTATTTCAGGTGGATGAATATTTCTGAGAATAATCTTGTGAAAAGTTCATTATAAATCCATATACATGAATATGAATAAATTTACGGAGTGGGTATAAGACACATATATTTCATATTTTGAAAAATCTGGAGAATATATATATATATATATATATATATATATATATATATATATATATATATACTTCTTGTGTGTGTGTGTGTGTATATACATATATATATATATATATATGTATATACACACACACACACAAACACACACACAGAGATATTAAAAAGAGCAATATATATGCCAATCGAAATTCACCACGAAATATATATTATCCACAGATCCAAAAATATTCTTTTTACTGATCATGGATTTACGTATAGTGTTATTCAACTAGGAAGCTAACCCATAGGTTGAATTTTCAGTTCCAACACTGTTTAGGGGCAGTGATCTCTTCTCACAATTTGTATCTGCCAAGTCAGCCACCTCACAAGTATGCATGTTTCATACCAGGAAGGATTCTATATGTGCATATAAATATACATGTGCTGAATAAGCTACAGAGAAACGGAGACAAGAATTCACATATTTCTTAACTTAAAAACACATAGAGACCTATTCCAACAAAAAATTGACTAGATATATAACTCCTACCCTATGAAATGCAAAAGGAAAGTCCAAATATACACCATGCCTCCTCTGATCTGCTTGTATTCCTATTCTGTTTGGGTTATTTTTCTCCCTCATATTAGGATTAGTAGTCAGAGTCTAGTAGGGTATGTGTTAGTGTCAGGGTTTCAGTATTTCGAATGGAAAATTAGATAAGGAATCCAATGTGTATGCAATATGTGCTACACAAAATTATTCCCACTCTCATCCAGAACAATGACTTGACATTACCTGTGTGGGTAAACACTCCACAAACATCGAGCTCTGTTGGCCTATAGACTTTTTGAGAAACTGCCTCCAAGGTTGGGCACTTGAAATATATGCTATTCTCAGGAGCATTAGCTTCCTTTCTAGTTAGACCATCAAAGCTGGGTCTGCATCTATGTGACCTGGAGGACATGGTTTCTTATTTTACATTGAACTTGAGGCAGCATTGCTGAATTCTCTCTTTGTAGGTAAACTGGTGCCACTGGAGGCTAAGTTTCTTCCCATGTGGACTGTGAAGCTATTTGGAATTCCTCCACTTTTCGTAGTTTTTATTGGTGCTGCACTGGGACTTTGGTATTCGCTTCATGAAATACAACAAGTTCAACTGGGAGACAGTGCTGGAGGGAGTTCTGTCATGTGTGGTTGGTCAGGATCTGCAGGAGAAAGCACCAACCAGGCTTCTATCCAACATAGCTTGCCCCCTTGTCCATAGCAACCTGATTCTGAAAATTGCCCTGAAATCTCTCCAAATAACAAGATGCCTTTACATATAAGGGTCTGCTGGCTGCACCATGTCAGTCCCAAGCCATTTAAAAGCCAATAGCACATTCACATGGCCCCACCACAAATGCTTTATCACACACTTGCACACCACTGCAATAGGCCCACTACTCAGCAGGCTCCAACTTACTGGCCTCTCTGTTCTACACCATTTAAATGAAACACAGTCAATCAACGCTTTTGCTGGAACACTCAAGATCAGCAGCAGGACATCCAAAGGTTCTCAAGTGCCACCTGGTCATGGGAATTTAAAACATTTCATGGTATATATCTTCCCCGTTTTTCAAGGATGAAGTTGGAGGCACTGTGGGTTCAAATCATTCAGGGACCATTAAGTGTTGAGGAAGCTAATTTCAATGAAAGCTCTGGAGGACTCTCACAGGCAAGGCTTCCCAAACAGTGGCCAAAGGTCACATGAAGCCAGGTACATTGAGTTCTACAATGTAAGGTCCATGTGTGTTTTGACTTTCAACTATGGCTGCCAATTATTTCAGAATAAATCATGTGATATCCTGGATGAGATACCCAGTGCTCTGTGGAAAGCCACCCTGGGCCTAGATCTCAGTTTCCAAGGGTGACTCTCATGCGTGGCCTGCTAAAATCCCAACAAAATTCATGACAATACTTCTCTGAGTTCAGTACCAGAACTCATTTTCTAAGGGGAATCACTCCAGAGTTCAAGCCCAGATGGACACAGTCATCTCATTCAACTGCCACGCAAATGACCACAATTAAAACCAAAACACTCCTTCATCGCCCTCATATTCTTCCACATAGACACTCATCATTACCTATGGCTGGAGTTTTCCATGAGGGGTGCAGCCCAAGACAGTGTCCAAAATAAGGTCCCTTTCCCCTCATTTGGCTAAAGTCATGGTGGGCTGGACACCCTTTCTGTGAACCAGGAGTGGTCAAATAGGCTTGCCTTTAATACTGCTCTGCTTCTCCAATTTGAGGCCTAATGACTGTCAGGTATAGATTCTTAATGTGATATGGAGTCATGAGAAAACCCAAGCACCTATGGGCTAGCCTCTGCAGGGCTTTGAAGAGCTCATTTGAAAGAAAGGATCCCTATTCTCACTTGATGGAGATCAGTAGCCTAACAGAGGAAGGCAAGAGACTTCATCCACAATGACTGAACTTTTTGCTATTTTGGTTTTGGATGTACACATGGGATCATTCTTTGGATCCATCAGGTGCTGAGAATCTAATCCACGGCCTAACACAGGGCCAAAAACCTGATTTAGACAAGTCCCTTTCCAATGCAATTAAGCAAAGAGCCACAGGTGATGCCTATTCAATTCCATTTAAAAACTGTTTTCTTCACGCTTCACAAAGTGGTGGCTTGAGGCAAAAACCTTCCTGAGATTCAGGGCAACAGAACAATAGGTAAGCAAAAGGCCCAAAGCAGTGTTTCTCCACTGATATTTTCCTGGTCACACTGATATCTGAGATTTCTGAGATGCTCCCCATTCCCTTCAGCTATCCAGTGCACGGCCATGTCCCAGAGCTTGGAGGTGGTACATATCTTGCACACAAAACCATGAGCCTATTTTGGAGAGTGGCCAGAATTCCTGATGAAAACAGGGACTTAGGAAGGAAGTAGGTGTTGCCCATCCCTAAGGCAAGTGACAGTCCATTCATAAATAGGGTAGGATGAATGCTGGGAAGCTTTCTACTAGACAGGACACATCCGTGATGCATTCTCTTTTCTAATGTCTACAACGAAGGACACAGTGGGATACACAGATATAGAAACACTCACCTTGTCATAAGTCATACTAGAATTTGTCCTCTCCAAACCAAACAAACCACCTTTCTTACCTATTCTCAGAACATGAGACAAAACCACAAACTCACACCCACACCCACAAAGGCACCACCTTCCCCCTAGTATGTCTGTGACTATCCAGAGTGTCCTATGACTGGTGGGCCCTACTATGTTTTCCTGAAAAGGCCTGTCCTGTCTCGGGTCTGGTCTCCTTGGCCAACACTGTGAAGTTGTCTGGAGCCAGCGGTTAGCCACTACCTGCTTTCTCAGTAAAGGCTCCTCTTCAGAGCTCTTCTGGCTTTTTCCATCCTCACATCAGCAGGTACCAAGAAAGACTGACTCTTTCCTTGGTAAATCCAAACAAGTGAGTACACTGGGATTAGTACTGCAACTGGCTCTGAGTGCCTGGCTTCCTGGATCCCAAGTTCAGAAGTTCCATCACCAAGGAAGAGATGTAGGTCACTTCCTTTAGGAACTGAATGAGCAAACTCCCTTGGCAACCACTTGGTCCTAAGAGTTGCTTCCAAGTGTCCCATGAGATGGAGGCTGCCCCTACTTACTGTGACACTTTCACAAGTTAGAATGGTATATCAACCATAGGCACCAGGGAACAGCTCTCCAAACAGGCCTGGTTTGGTCCATCTTCTCTATATTAAGAACAGAGAGACTGATACAGACAAAACCCTTCATCCTGACAAGGTTGTTTGCCATTGAAGATGACTTTTGCTCTCTCAGGTCCTTCATAGCTGCCTACAACTTCTCCAGAGTTCATTTCTACATGGATCTTTGAGTTTCTCAGCATGTGGAAGATCTCCTACATTCCTGTATTGAAAGACCAACTCTGGGCCTGCTCTTTTGTAAAGTTAGATTGAGGGAACAGTGTATGGTTAGGGTTAATAACAGGTTCGATTTTTGTTAGGAATCATTCTGCGTGATGACTAATAGTATTGGGAATCTGCAATATTTACAAAAATATATAGGTGAAATATAAGTACGAAAATATAAATCTAGGTAAGATTTGAAGCCTAGAAGTGCATTGGGCCCATGATTGGTATACTTAGCTTTGAATTACATTCTGCACAGATGTCTCAGATAAATTGATATAAAATGGCATAGGACCTTCTACCTTGGATGATTGAATGTCGAAGAGAACATCCAGTCAAAAAGGCATAGTCGGTAGGATTAGGAAGATAGCCTGTAGGTTTAGAAAAAAGAGTGATTATGGCATTTGGACAAAAGTTCTTTAGCAATAGATTTTTGGGTAGTGAGTGAATGTCAGTGTCAGCACACGCGAAGGGTCAGTCACAATGATGAACTGGGGAAAATAAGTAGGAAAGCAGATATCAATAGAGACATTAGGAAATCAGGCAAAGTATAATGTAAGAGGGTTAGACATTTTCAACATGGTTGAGGTTGAATATATAATCTTAGGAAGAAAGACATATGTTGCCTCCAATATGATTAACATTTGAGAGCATTAGGCAACCTGGACATGGTTGTTTTTAGTAATCCATGCTCACTTTCCATTTTGCTTAGGTGAAAGGTTAATTAAATAGGCACTTGTCACTTCCTGTTTTTCTGTATGCTTAACAAACCACTGTTGAAATCCTGAGAACTGTTTGCTATTTTGTTCCCAGAATGTGCTGTTCCCAACTGCCAAACTGCAGAATATACTCCCTCACCCGGGTGCACGCAAACCGCACACTCGCCCTGACCAATCAATAAATTTCCCTTTCTGCCCTCTCCAAGAAAAGTATGTAAGCTCTGTTAAAGCTGTTCTCAGGGCTCTCTGCTCTATTTAAGTGAGCTCTGAGCCCCAGCATGCTGGACCCCCAATAACCTCTTTGCTGTGGCCGAGTGAAAATTGTATACTGTTCCGTACTTAAAAGATGCTTTCTTTTGCTTGCCTCTGCATAAAGATAGTCAGTTGCTGTTTGCTTTCGAGTAGGTAGACCCAGAAACCGGAACGTCTTTTCAACTAACTTGGACTAGACTCCCACAGGGGTTCAAAAACTCCCCCACTCTCTTTGATGAAGCCCTTCACAGACATCTCTACAACTTCAGAACTACGCACCCCGAAGTCATTCTGCTTCAATATGTGGATGTCCAGCTACTGGCAGCCAACACCAAAGAAAACTGTGAGTCTGAGACCCAAGCACTATTATCTGAGCTTGCTCAACTCGGGTAGAGAGCTTCGGACAAAAAGGCCCAAATTTTCCAGCAAGAAGTAATCTTCCTGGGGTATTCCCTTAGGCACGGTAAATGATGGCTCACTGAGCCCAGGAAACAAACCGTTGTGCAGATACCACCCCCATTTAACAGGAGACAACATAGAGAGTTTCTTGGGACTGCTGGCTTTAGCAGGTTATGGACCTGGGTTTGTGTTCTTAGCTGCTCCTTTATACCCGCTGTTAAATGAGAATGCCCAATTCCAATGGACCCTTGAGCACCAGCAAGCTTTTGATAACATCTAAGAACACTGACAATGAACTCCTCAACTTCAGTGAGCCTAGCCTGCAATTTCAGAAAGCCCTACACTACATTAAAAATGTACATCAACTCAATCAACTTGGTTCAAAAAAACTGCAGGCATTACTGTAGGATCAAGAACAGAGTTTTAGATTAACTCACTCACAGTGAAAGGAAATAATTGAATGGGTAACAAAAGCCTGTCAGTTCTGTCAATTGGTTAATGCTTACACTTCCAAGCTTCCTACAGGAAAGCACCTATGAGGAACCAGACCAGGACAATTCTGGGAAGTGAACGTTACTGAAATTAAGCCAGCAAGGTATGGGCTTAAATATCTCCTAGTCTTTGTAGATACATTTTCAGGATGGATTGAAGCCATTCCCACCAAAAAAAAAAATAAAAGAAAACCGGCACAAATTGTGGTCAAGAAGATCCTGAAAGATATTTATCAAAGACACGGCCTGCCTAATGTAACATGGTCTGATAATTGAAGACCCTTTATGGGCCAGGTAAATCAGGGGTTAGCCAGGACCCTGGGGATTAATTGGAAGTTACATTGTGTTTATAGACCCCAGAGATCAGGACACGTAAAAAAAATAAATAAAACCATTAAAGAGACCTTAACGAAATTAAGCTTAGAGACCGGCATAAAAGATTAGACTATGCTCCTGCCTTATGCACTATTTCATCAAGAAATACTCCCTTTGTTTCTTTGTGTAACCTCACCCCCTATGAAATTCTCTATGGGGCCCCTCCTCCACTAAGAGACCTAACCCCGACTCTAAGACCTAAGGATCCCTTCCACACACCCTTGCTTGACAGACTTAAATCTCTTGTAAGAACTCAGATATACCTGTGGAAACAGCTGGCTACTGCCTTCCAACCTGGGGACGAGGGGAATCCACATTGATATCAAGAAAGAGACTTCCTCTACATAAGATGACATCAGGTGTCATCCCTGGAACCCCGCTGGAAAGGACCATTCCAGGTGCTACTTATAGCACCTACAGCAGTAAAAGTAGAGGGAATCACTTCCTGCATCCATGCGTCTCATCTCAAGCCTGTGCCATGTCCAGACTCTGGCTGGAAACTGGAAAAGACTGTTAACCCTTTCAAATTGCATATTCGCCACGTGGGTAAGGCTATAGACTCTCTCCTTGGCCACCCGTAGTCCTAACGCTCATCAGCCCCTACTGCAGCGATGGCTGATCACAAATCCTACTAGATAAGAAGTATGGTCTCTCTTGCATACAGCCCACTTAGTGACCTGGAGGCCATCTCTCCACCCAGACATTTGCCAGCTGGCTATAAGTCTTTCCTATTAGAACATCCCTGATGAAGAGGATCCCATTAAAATTCCATTAAATCCTTTCCGTACCATAGATAATGGAAACAAACATTATGATTGTAGGGACAGGCAAGCCAGATGCAGGTTGGCTAGCCTATATTAGTATGTTTGCCCGGCAGACTATCAAAGCCACAAACCGCCACGGCTGTGTGGGGGAAAATCCGACTTCTTCTGTAAGTCATGGGGATTTGAGCATACAGGGGCTGCCTGGTGGAACCCAAAATCCTCATCAAATTCAGTACACAGCATTGGCCATATTACCACTTAGACAACCCAAACTGATGGCCAACAGAGGAGTCTCTAGATCCTCAAATTCTGTGTAACCTTTTTAACTTCTGCAAGTGCTCAAAAGGGTGAAAGGAAATTCCCCTATGTGAAGGCCTTTTTCCTCTTTCACTCACATCCTGAACTATGCTTCTCCAATAGTTCCTCAAACTCAGCCTTCTGCTCCAGACTCTCTGCTGTAAGTCCCACCTCAGCAAACCTGATTTCTCTTCTCCAATTACTAGATCAAAAACCGAAACCTCCGCCGGTTCTCAGAGCATTGCCCCCTTGCTGAGGTAGCAGGTACTGAGGTACCCATCCACCCACTCACTTCTCTCTTTTCCTGTCAGTGCCCACACCGGGTCCCACCAGGTCCTCTTACCACCTAACCCAAAGCTCAAACCAGCTTAGGAGAGCCCTCAGACCCCTATCGAAGATGTAATGAAAATGGCCTTTAAAGTTGCTTTGTCATCACTGAAAACAGGTAACTAAATTTTAAAGTCCCTCACAGGCTTTTTGGGATACTCACTCCCGTCTTCCTTTCTGCTCTACCGTTTCTACTGCTCAATTTATGTTGCTAGGAAAATCCCAAAATCCTTTCCCATTATTCTTTTACATCTCTCCTTCCTTATTCTGAGATCCACGGAGCTGCTCTCACCTCCCGCCTTCCCCATCTTCCCCCTCTGTACCAGGCCCTCAGAAAAATCTTCACTGAACTTCTCCAGAAGTCTTCACCATGGCTGACTTTAGGACTTTCAGCAAAAGCGTCTCTATAAATGAGTTCAGTGTAGATTAACTTCCTCTTATTCTGTTGCCCTGTTCTACTTGCCTACTGGCTGGAAAAATCAGCACTCCTAAGCTAGACAACCCCTTAATAGTTTTTCACAGAATATGTGAACAAGGCCTCTGGCCTTGAGCTGGGGCTTCACAGAGATGGCTACATTTCTAAGATAAAAAGTTACAAACTGGGCTTCATGGTAACAGTTGGCAGGGGGATAAAAGAAAAGGAAAAAAAAAGCTCTCTGCCTCCCAGGTGTCCTTGAAAAGTTAACTTGCCCACAATAGAGGAAAAAACAGAAAAAAAAAAGCTTCGTTTTGTGAATTTCTGCAGACTGTGAACTTCTGAGTCCCTTCTCTTTCATGTTGGGTACAAAATTGGAAAAAACCTAAAATTGGGGTTTAGGGAGTTAATTGATTACAACAGAAGCAATGCCCTCTTAATCCGGTTGCAACCAAATAGGACTGTTTCCCTGTCTTTGGTGCTATCTTAGGTGCCGTGCCTTGTCCGTCCCTACAACAGTATAATTCTATATACTTAAACATTGTTTATGTTTTCATGAAATGGTCAACAGATGTGATTAATTGTGTAATGGTGAAGATGTGTCCCAGATTGCTCTATAATGACCAAGGTTCATTTGAAGTTCAAACAGGGTGGCATACAACCCGGTTCCACTGGGAACATATATCCCTCACTTTAGCCATCATATTAGGAATTGGAGTTGTGCCAGGGGTATTCACAGGAACCACTGCCCTGCTCCATGGTACACAACAAATGACCCAAATAGAAGCAGCAAGAGACCAAAACTTAAAGATAATAGAAACCTCCATCACAGCTTTGCAGGAATCTTTAACATCTCTCTCTGAAGTTGTTTTACACTCAAGTTGAGGGTTGGACCTCCCCTCCATGAGAGAAGGGGGCCTTTGTGCTGCATTGATGTAATAATGTTGTTTTGATGCCGACCATACTGAGGTTGTAAAAAAAAACCTATGAGTAAAATAAAAGGATGCCTTGAAAAGTGTCAACGAGAGAGAGAGGCCCAAAAAGGGTGGTTTGAGTCTTGGTTCACACAGTCCCCCTGGTTATCTACGCTTTTATCAACCCTGGCCTGTCCAATAATAATCCTCATATTATTGCTAACTATATAACCCTGTTTGCTCACCCATGTAAGTTCTTTTCTCCAAGCTCAAATTGGACAAGTTAAACTTATGGTAATACCCCACTAGCAGACATAGAATGTGACATGCCCCAATAATCACCTTTATTATTAAAAGTAGCAAGAAGAAGAAGTGGGGAATAAAAGGTTAATAAAAAAGGTACTTGTAACTTCCTGTTTTTCTGTATGCTTAACAAAACACTGTTGAAATTTTGAGAACTGTTTGTAATCTTGTTCCCAGATTGTGCTGTCCCCAACTGCCAAATTGCAGAATGTATTCCCTCACCCAGTTTCACACTAACCGCCCACTCGCTCTGACCCATCAATAAATTTCTGTCCCTGCCCTCTCCAAGGAAAGTATATAAGCTCTGCTTAAGCTGTTCTCAGGGCTCTCTGCTCTATTCATGTGAGTATATTCAGAAGGAGTATAAAGTGAGTGACAGGATTAGACATTTTCAACAGGCTTGAGGTTGAATACATAATCTTAGGAAGAAACAAATATGTAGTCACCAATAGGATTTATATTTGAGAGCATTAGACAAAGGTGAAATGGATGTTTTAGGAATCCATGCTCACTTTCCACTTAGGATATGGTACAATCATAAGTGTGAACTTTGCATTTGTGTCCAGAATACTACTGTGACAAAATGTATGTGTAGATCAGGTGCATGAGTATTTCTTCCACCATTTCTGGGAGCAATATTTGAAGACTATAAATTATTATTGGGGGTGCAAATAGATGTACCCTGTGTTTATGAAAATAGAGATAATGCATGAATAGACCATACTGTGAATAAGTAATGTAACTGGTTCCAACTTTAAATAATGGATTGAATTCACATCTGAAATTATACAGGGAATCTTATATTGATATACAATCATTCATTCCAACCAGTAATACACCTAATGGTAATATTAGGGTTATGGTTTATCATGATGTGTGTGAGTTTTGCTTCAAAAGTGATTATGGAAATTGAAAATAATGTGTTTGGAAAGAAGTCTCATGAAAAGACCAGTCAAGAAACCTGGAGGAATGCATGTGTTCTGAAGCAGGAAGTGATTGAAAGTGAAACAAATGCATATAAATTTGTGAACTTGTGGATGAAATATATATATTATGAAGTGCAAAAACTGAAGAAATATTAATGTACCAGTGTTGAATGAAATTGAACGTCAAAAGACTCATCATGTCCCATAGGAATTCACTTGCATTGATGTTAAACTGGGTCAGTTACTGTAGAAATATTGATATTTGTAACCACCATTCGCTGTAGTGAGTTTTCTGTTATAGAAAACAAATATGTATTTCAAGTGGATGAATATTTCTGAGATAAATCTTGTGAGAAGTTGATTATTAATCCACATACATGAAAAAGAATGAATTTTGAGAGTGTATATAAGACACATGTAATTCATATTTTGAAATATTTTTAGAGTGTATATATATATATATATATATATATATATATATATAAACACACACACACACACACATACATCACATACATACACACAAAATACACACAGACATTAAATAGTAGCAATATATATGAAAAACGTAATTCATCATAAAATATATACCAACCACAGATGGAAAAATAATATTTATTTTACTGAAAATGGATTTATGTATAATGTTCTACTAGGAAGCTCACCCATAGGTTGAATTTTTAGTTCCAACAGCGTTTACGAGAAGTGATCTCTTCTCACAATTTGTATCTGCCAAGTCAGGCACCTCACACAAATGTACGTATGATACCAGGTAGGATTCTATATGTGCATATAAAAATACAAGTGCAGAATAGGCTAGAGAGAAAGGGAGTCAGGAATTGACATATTTGTTCATTTTTAAAACACATGGAGAAATATTTTAATAAAAAATTCACTAGATTTATAACACCTACCCTTTATCTTGCAAAAGGCAATTCTAGTATACACCATGCCTCCTCTGAAATGCTTGTATTTCAATTCTATTTGGGTTATTTTTCTCCATCATATTATTATTAGTAGTTAGAATCTATTAAGCTATTGGTTAGTGTCAGGGATTCAGTATTTCGAATGGAAAATTGGAAAATGATCCAATGTATATGCAAATATGTGCTGCACAATAATCTTCCCACTCTCATCCAGAATAATGTCTTGACATTACCTTGGCCTCAAGTAAGACACAATTAGAGGAGAAGAGTTAGAAAATCTGTGAATACATATCTGGATTGGAAAATGCTCAGTAGTTCACAACCTTGGAGGTTGTAGAGGAGTTTCCAAAAGTAAGGGACACGGTTGATACACCCAACCTAAGCTTTTATTAAAATTAGGAGCCATCTTTCCACAAAACCATGAAAAGATAATTTTGGCTTTAGTATAAATTACTGCAAATTCTGAACCTGCTTGAAATGCCTGCCCGTGCCTTGAACTCCCCCATGCCTAGCTCTCTGACCAGATCGCAGCCCTCTCTGAAACTTCAGTGACACCTCATAAACAATGGCCTTCCCTGACCATACAACGACCCTCTCTGAGGCTCTAATGGTCCTCATAATTTCTGATTCTAGGGCCAGCAAAAAAAATGTAAACAAAAATTAGTGTGATGCTTATCAAAATTCTGTTTTCTGTAACGCCCCTTTTGTGTAACTTTCTGGGCTATAAAGCTGGGCTGTAGGAGAGGTGGGTTTGCTGTCTTGTTTCCACTATTTTGAGAGGAAGATGCAGCCCGGCCACTGAAAATAATAAGC
This sequence comes from Callospermophilus lateralis, assembly GCF_048772815.1. Classification (NCBI taxonomy): domain Eukaryota; kingdom Metazoa; phylum Chordata; class Mammalia; order Rodentia; family Sciuridae; genus Callospermophilus; species Callospermophilus lateralis. The sequence goes on from NW_027514481.1 coordinate 627,066, forward strand.
TTGTCTTAATTTGACTTTAATTGGAGTCAGTACTCTTTTCTTGAATCGTGGTCTAACATTTTGTAGTTCCGCAGCGAGATGAACCTGCCCCAACAGATCACAAGACCAGACTGCTGGAAATTCTGAAGCTGGCCTTCCCTCCAGGGCTCCGTCCTGGAGAGGCAAGTTCCAAGGCCTTGGAGTGAGATTTTGGTCCGGGGAGAACTGCAGTGAACCACCGCACTAAAACAATTAGCAAGCTCATGGTGGAGGAGGCCTCCATTGGTAAGTAGCACCTATATAACATTTGATATCTGGTAAAGGGAGATCTCTTCTGATGACAGAGAGGTGGCCTGGGGAGGCACACATATACTCCTGTCTGGGACAGTAACGAGAATCATTCTGTCCTCTGTTCTATTCTGTAGTGAATTCCTCTGAAAGGGTAGAGAGGTGCCAACAGACACACAGAAGTTCCTATCCCGGAGCATTAGCAAGATGTTCCATTGCTCCTCTGTTTTTCTGTTTCTGCGCCGAGTTTCTGTTTTTTGTGTTTTTTTTTTTCTGTGTTCTACATGTTTTTTGTTTGTTTGTTTTTGTGTGTTTTGTTGTGTGATTTCTGTGGAAAAAACTTAAGGATATTGGACATAAAAATGGGTAATAAAGCATGTAAGACTGACATCCCTTTGAACTGTGTTTTAAAGAACTGTGATGAACTTTACCCCCCTTTGTTAAGCAGGATAAGAGAAGCCACTAGCTGGCTGCCTGGAGCACACACACTGCACAGGGCAATGCCTGCTGGGGACGTAAGAACTGAGTATCTCCCAGGTTAACAATTGAAACTCCTTTAAAACCCCTTGTCCCTTCAGACAAAGAGAGTTACAACCTTTGGGCAGAGACCCCTGTGTTTTTCCTTTGTTAGCAAAGCAGTAAAACTCCCTTTTTCTTTTTCTCAAACCCTGTCCTCATTATTAAATTGGCATGAATTGACTTCAAATTCAGGAAGTGAACTTTAAGTTACAAATTTTGGTACCCCCCACCGCCCCGGAAATTTTTGAGAGCTGACTACTGAAATGTTAGGAGATGGAGCGTGCTTGGGGTGGAACGAAACCAGAAGAGCTAATCCTGTAAGTATAAGGAGGGACTGAGCGACTCCCAGCAGCTGCCAAAGCCCTGTTTTTTCAGAGAATTACCTCCTTCCTTCCCTGCACTCTAAGGATTATGCCACCTCTGTTTTTTTTAAAAAGGAGAAAAAGAAAAAGGGGACACTAAATGCAGTAAAGTAAGCATGGAGACCCTTGATATTACATTTCAGGTTGTCCCTCTGTGAAAACATCTGGTTCCCTTGTGGGGACATCTATGGTTCCACTGGTGTAGTTGATTTTTCTCTTATCTGCTCTGTTTTAAAGGCTTCTGTCTGTCAGCCATATTCTGGAGCTCCTTTCTGTCTGTCTTGTGTCTTTTTTTCTGGCCCTTTAAGACATGTGCAATGATATGTTGATATTATAAATTGTTTCTTGGGAATGATCTTAGCTGAATGTGTGTCTAAATGATTATGTTTTATTGTAACAATCTGGTATCTGAATGGGTTTTTAAAGCATTGCACAATCTTGCAGTTAAAAGTCGGGTTTAGGTAATTGTTCAGTTTATGATTTCAGATAATTCATGTAAGAGAACTTAAATACTTAGGATGGAAAACTAAACAACACAACTTCCAAGTTGGCAAGTAACTTCCCAATCATTCAGGCTATTTTTCACCAATTTTGAACTGGGTAGCCTGGGAAAATGTCACTGTGTGTAGCAGTGCATTAAATTGGACAAGGATAGTAAATCATAGTATGGTATCTGTTGACAAAACAAAGATGTAAAGATATAAAATTTTGTGAATTGTATCTTAAACTTGTATGATAATTTTCAACATCCAAACCTGAATATTATGGTTGAAATGCCTTAGGCCTGAGGTGTCTCCTCAGATTAGCAGCTTTTCCCTGTTCCTTCTGGACCTCAGCCAGGACTTATGTTGAAATGCAAATGAAAGAAGCCTGCTAACTTAGTAGCAGACAGATCTGAGGCCTAAGAGAAAAAAAAAAGTTAAATTGTATGGTATTTACTAATTAATTACCAGTCATTATTTCTAGAACTCTTATTTTTTTCCTTAGATTCTTTATTTTTTTTTGAGCTCATGATTTTGATCCTACAGACCTAGGTTAATGTTTTTCTGATCAGTTCTATCTTTGACCAACTGTGGAGTTTTTGAAACATTGCAATGGATATTTCACCTGTGAAAAGCTAGAAGACCTTTACTATTATTATGTGTACACACTGTTGTTATGTGTTGTATATCTATATATACATATGTCCGTATATCATATATATGATACACAAATTAACATATATAAAGTGCACTCATAAAAACAACGCTCATAAAAACAAATTTTACAAAGTGGATCTAAAGATCTTTAATTCACGTGATTTAAATTGTTGAATTTAAATTGGATAAACAGATAAACATAAATGTCTTTAAAACTCAGCTTACAAGTTTTTCTAGGTGTTCAAAAATCTAATAAAATATTAATGTCTACAAAAATTCTAATATGACTTGGTTCTAGGACTTTTCCTTCAACAAAAAAAAATGGTTTACAATCTTCAATACATTTGTCTAATATTTTGATAAATAAGTAAAGTAAATTTGATATGGGATTACTCATTCATGAGTACTTTTGTTAGATATCTGATTGATTTACTAAGGTCTGTAGAAGTGTGTAATAAAGTCTGTATAGGACTGTAAAAATCAGTCATGTGTTAAAGAGACAAAAATTTCTGAAAACATAAGTTTACCCATAACATTGTGTTTTATTAAGTTTTATTTTTTCTAGAGCAAGCAACCATAAAAATTAAACAACTGATTAAATAAGAACTGTTATTTTAGAGCCCTGTACTGCCATTTCTTTAAAAGCTAAACTTGCTTAATGTAGAAACATCAATGTAATTGTGATGCTATTAATGTGCTCCTATCTTTCAGGTATACAAGTCTGTAAGGTAGAAACTTTAAAAGAGCATTATACCAAGCTGGTGTTCTGAAGTTGTATAGTAAAAAAAATATATTGGGCATTCATTTACCTGTTTTCAATAAGATATGTAAAGTTTTATGTTACTTTTTACATTGGGGAACAATTTAAATGTATTTTTATGTTAATGAGAGCCTTATCTATGCAAAGGTTAAAAACTTTCAGTGTTTATTAAATTCATGTTTTAAATGTGATATCCTATGGTGTTAGCTAATGTTCATGTGACCTCAAACAATTTATATAAAATTTGTAAAATGATATTTAAAAAAACAAAGTTCATCTTTAGAACTAAAACACTTAATATTTATAAAGAGCCCTGCCTTACCTGAGATAAGGCTCTGTGTCCCATATTACTACATGTGAGAATGACTACGAAAGCTGTAGGTAAGATTATGTTTCATTTAAAGTTATGTTCAAAAGTTGTTTTGTTTTCTGTTAAGATTACTAGGATCTCAAACAGGGGATATAATGTATAACTCAGCTAAAAAATTCAGGGGAGCTATTACACGAACTAAGTATTTTTACACTTGTTAAAAAATTTTATTTTGTAATTTCCTTATAAGTGATCTAAAGATTCCCTGTTAGTGTTTTACAGAAGTGTTGCTTTAAGAACACAGCATGGGTTTATTTAAGATAATAAGTCATCACCTACAAGACACCTACAATACAGATCCCAATTAATAAAAAGATAAATAATTATAAACTTATAGACATTAAACCCCAGTACTCTTAATATAAGGCTGTTAAAATTTATTTGCTGGATAATTAAGATTAGGATTTAAAATTAAATTTACATGAAAAGAGCCAAGAAAACCAATATTTGGCTCTTGCCCTCTGAGTCAGTCTTAATCCATTGAACAGGGGACTTCTCTAAAAGCTTTGCAACTCTGGGCCTCATAACCTCCCAATCAGGGAGATTAATGAGACCACTGGAAAACAGAAAGCCAATCAGGGCATTTGCTATGAAGAAGAGAGTCATCAGAGAAGGGAGACATCTTTGATGCTTCCAAGGGAAGCCCCATGGTCAAGCAAGACCTGGACCCACCTAGCGCAAATGGCACCAGCAGAACTGAGAAGCTGCTCTCAAGTTTCCCCAGGAATGACTTTCATAAAACTCAGCTAATGTTAACAATAGATAGAAACAAAAGTCAGTTTGACAGCTTCATCTTAAACACTTAGCAAAGAGAGTTAAAACCAAAATACAGACATTCCTGACATTTTAAATAATAATAATAATAATAATAATAATAATAATAATAATAATAATAATATTTTAAGGTATTCACTTTATGTTATCCTCCCAAAAGAAGTAAGACTGGAGGCCACAAAGAAGGATTCTCAGTCAGCAATGCCTGATAACTATAAAAAGTGACTATCAAGAGGAGCTGCCAGAGGCACAAATTTTAAGTTTAAGGCCTACAGATATTCCTAACCTACACAGGTAGGCTTGGTGTTTGCTAGTATGATTATCCAGCCCTGAGTAACAGAATTAAAGGTTTCTCTATTACACACAGAGTTCATACTAGTAAAAGAATTTTGCAAGATCAGATGACATTAAATTATTAAACTGTATCTTATGGGGAGGGACAAATGTAACACTAAATGTTAAATATTAAGTTGACATTCTGATAACTGGGGATATTAAAGCCTGCTGAGGGAACTTCTATACAGTGACATGTTCCAGCTGCTGCAACATTTTTTCAGTACTCATGGTTTTTGTTTCTCACATAGAAGAACCCATCCCCAGATGACTTTACAACCTGTTCTTCCCCAACCAGACTTCAAACCGAACTGATTTCTAAAAGGCAACCCATGTCCCTCAACTGACTTCTAAAAGACAAGTCATGTCCCATATGCTGTGCCCACTCACGTCACCCTCTCTCAGCTCTGAAGACGCCAAAATGAGTGACGCCTCTCGTCTAACAACTATGGAGCCAAAAATAAATAGACTATCAATATAAGTAATTAATTATGTCAGGTAAAATCAGGAATCCAGTTTTGGGTGAGTTCTAAAAATTTGGAGACTGTTACCTGAGGAATTAAAATTCCCTCATTGCTCTTTTCCTACCCTATCAAAGATTTGGAAGGGGCACATTAAAAAGGGGGAATGATAGACCCAACATGATCATTTATTAAAATTGGGAGCCATCTTGCCACAAAACCATGAAAAGATAATTTTGGCTTTACTATACATTACTGCAAATTCTGAATCTGCTTTGAATGCCTGCCCATGCCTTGAACTCACCCATGCCTGGCTCTCTGACCAGATAGCAGACCTCTCTGAAACTTTAGTGACACCTCATAAATATTGGCCTTCCCTGGCCAGACAACGACAGTCGTTGAGGCTCTAATGGTCCTGATAAATTCTGATGAGGGGCCAGCAAAAAACAAAAAATGTAAACTAGCATTAATGTGATGCTTCTCCGAGTTCTCTTATCTGTAACCCGCCTTTGTGTAACTTTCTGGGCTATAAAGGTGGGCTGTAGGAAAGGTGGGGTTGCTGTCTAGTTTCCACCATTTTTAGAGGGAGAGGAAGCCAGTGGAAATAATAAGCTTGGTTTAATTTGATTTTAATTGGAGTCAGTGGTCTTTTGTCATGTCCTGGTCTAACAGGTAAACACTCCACAAATATGGAGCTCTGCCGGCCTAAAACTTCTTGAGAAACTGCCCCTGACCTTGGGCACTTGAAATATATGTTGTTGTCAGGAGCTTTAGCTTCCTTTGTAGTGAGACCATCAAAGCTGGGTCTGCATATATGTGACCTGGAAGATATAGTTTCTTATTTTCAAATGAACATGAGGCAGCAGTGCTGAATTCTCTCTTTGTTGGGAAACTGTGGCCACTGAAGGCTAAGTGCCTCCCCGTGTGGACTGTGAAGCCATTTGCTCATCTTCCACTTTTCATGGTGTTTCTTGCTGTTGCACTGGGAGTTTGGTATTTGCTTCACAAAATACAAGGAGATCAACAGGGACTCAGTGCTGGAGGAATTTCTCATACGTGTGGTGGGTCAGGGTCTGCAGGAGAATACACCAACCAGGCTTCTATCCCACATAGCTTGCCCCCTTAACCATTGCAACCTGATTGTGAACATTGCCCTGAAACCTCTCCATATAACAAGATGGCTTTATATGAAGAGGTCAAACGTATAAGGGATTACGCGCTGCACCATTTCAGCCACAAGCCATTTGGAAGTCATTGGCAGATCCACATGGCCCCACCAGAGATGTTTTATCACACACCTGTGCACCACAGCTCTGTGTCACTATTCAGCAGTCTCCATCTGAGTTTGCCTAGATCTCAGTTTCCAAGGGCGACTCTCATGAGTGGCCTCCTAAAATCCCAACACAATTCATGGCAATTCTTCTCTGAGGTCAGTTCCAGAACTCAGTTTCTAAGGGGAATCACACCAGAGTTCCAGTCATGGTGGCCACAGTCATGTCTTCCAACCGCCACAAAAATGACCACAATTAAAACCAAAACACTCCCACATGACCCTCATCTTCTTCCATATAGACACTCATCAAATTCTCTGGCTGGAGGTTTTCATAAGGGGCGCAGTCCAAGACAGTGTCCAAAATATGCTCCCTTGCCCCTATTTTCCCTAATGTCAGTGTGGCCTGAACACCCTTCCTGTGAATCACGAGTGATCAAATAGGCCTGCCCTTATTACGGCTTCACTTCTCCAATTTGAGGCCTAATGACTGCCAGTTATAGATTCTTTTTGTGAATTGGAGTCATGAGAAAACCCAAGCATCTATGGTCTAGCCTCTTCAGGCATTTGAAGAACTCATTTGTCCCAAAGGATCCCTATTTTCACTTGATGGATGTCAGAAATATTACAGAAGATGGCGAGAATCTTCATACACAATGACTGCTATTTTGACCATTTTGGTTTTGTAGCACACAGGGAATCTTTCTTTAGATCCATCAGGTGCTGAGAATCTAAGCCACAGCCTCACACAGGACCAAGAGGCTGATTAAGAAACATCCCTTTCCAAAGCAATTAAGCAAAGAGCCACAGGTGATGCCAATTCATTTCCATTTGAAAACTGTTTTGTTCAGGCTTCACAAAGGGGTGGCCTGAGGCAAAGACCTTCCTGACATTCAGGGCAATGGAACAATAGGTAAGCAAATGGCCCAAAGCAAGGATTCTCCACTGAGACTTTACTGGTCACATTCATATCTGAGTTTTCTGAGATCCTCCAATTCCCTTCAGTTATCATGTACATGGCCATGTCACAGAGCTTGGAGGTGATACATATCTTGGACACAAAACCATGAGCCTAGTCTCGAGAGTGGCCAGAATTCAGGAAGAAAACAGCAAGGTAGTAAGATAGTAGGCATTGCCCATCCATAAGGCGAGTCAAAGTCCATTCACAAATTGGGCAGAATGAATGCTGGGAAGCTTTCTACTAGACAGGACACATCCATTGATGCATTCTCTTTTCTAATGTCTACAACCACGGACAAAGTGGGATACACAGACATAGAAACACTCGCCTTATCAAACAACTTACTAGAAAAAGTCCACTCCAAACCAAACAAACCGCCTTTTCTACCTATTCTCAGAACATGAGAAAAAACCACAAACTCACACCCACACGCAAAAAGGCACCTCCTTCCCCCAAGTAGGTCTGTGACTATCCGGAGTGTCCTCTGACTGGTGGGTCATACTATGTTCCCCTGAAATGGACTATCCATTCTCAGATCTGGTCTCCTCGGCCAACTGTGTGAGGTTGTCAGGAGCCTGTGGTGAGACACTACCTGCTTTCTCAAGAATGACCCTGGCATTTGGCCATCCTCACATCAGTAGGTACCAAGGAAGAGTGACTCTGTCCTTAGTAACACAAAACAAGTGAGCCCACTGGGACTGGGACTGGGATTGGTTCTGGGTACCTGGCTTCCTGGATCCCAAGTTTAGAGAGTTCCATTACCAAGGAAGTGAGGTAGGTCACTTCCTTTAGGAACTGAATGAGGTCACTGCCTTGCCAAACACTTTGTTCTAACAGTTGCTTCCAAGTGTTCCATGAGCTGGAGGCTGCCCCTACTTCCTGTAACACTTTCACAAGTTAGAATGATATATCATTCATAGGCACCAAAGAACAGCTCTGCACAAAGGCCTGGTTTGGTCCATCTTCTCTACATTAAGTAGAGAGAGGCTGATTCATACACTTCCCTTCATCCTGACCAGGTTTTTTGCCATGTAAGATGACTTTTGCTCTCTCACGTCCATCATAGCTGCCTACATCTTCTTCAGGGATCCTTTCTGCATGGACCTCTGAGGTTCTCAGCAGGTGGAAGATCCCCTACATTTCTGTATTTTAAGATCAGCTCTGTCCCTGCTCTTCTCTAAAGTTAGATTGAGGGAACAATGTGTAGTTAGGGTTAATATCAGGTTTGATTTGGGTTAGGAATCATTCTGTGGGATGAATAATGGTACTGGGAATCTGTGATATATATAAGAATATAGACGTATGATTCAAGTATGAAAAACAGAAATCTAGGTAAGATTTGAAGCCCAGAAGATAATTGGGCCCTTGATTGGGATACTTAGCATTGAAATACTTTCTGCACAGATGTCTCAGATAAATCGATATACAATGGCATAGGACGTTGTACCTTGGATGATTGAATGTCAAAGAGAACCTCCAGTCAAAAAGGGATAGTTGTTAGGATTAGGAAGATAGTCGGTAGGTTTAGAAAGAAGAGTGAGTATAGGATTTGGACCAAAGTTCTTTATCAATAGAGTTTCAGTTAGAGAGTGAATGTTAATGTCATTCCATGTGAAGAGTCAGTCACAATGATGAACTGGGGAAAATATGTAGAAAAGCAGATATCAATAGAGACATTATGAAATCAGGCAAAGTATTAAGTGAGTCATAGGATTAGGCATTTTCAACAGGGTTGAGGTTGAATATATAATCTTAGGAAGAAACAAATATGTAGTCACGAAGAGAATTGACATTTGTGAGCATTAGGCAACCTGTACAAGAATGTTTTTAGTAATCCATGCTCACTTTACATTTAGGCTTTGGTGAAATTACATAAAATAGGTAGTTGTCACTTTCTGTTTTTCTGTATGCTTAACAAAACACTGTTGAAATCTTGAAAACTTTTTGCTAATCTTGTTTCCAGAATGTCCTGTCCCGAACTGCCAAACTGTAGAATGTATTCCCTCTCCCGTTTACACGCAAACCGCCCACTCGCCCTGACCCATCCATAAACTTCCCTCCCTGCCCTCTCCAAGGAAAGTATATAAGCTCTGCTTAAGCTGTTCTCAGGGCTCTCTGCTCTATTCAAGTGAGCTCTGAGTCCCAGAATTCTGGACCCTTGGTTGTTGCATGAGACAGTCTCTTGGTGGTCTCTTCCTCCAACGCTCGCCCGAACTTTATATCTGAGGGCCGCAGGGAGATCCAGCAGTGGTGGATGAAAGACAGACAATGGGCTCCTCTCAGGGTGAGTAAGGTGCCTCTTTCTGGTTTCAGGTTTCAGGTTAGGGATGGGCATAATGGCTATCGGTGATGAGCATGAGCTCTCTCTGAGGGTGGCTGACAGACGTGTCACAGAGCCACAGGTCATGTCTCTGGGGGACGCCCTGGAGGTCTCGGGAAATCGAGTAACAATAGTCTCCTTGATTCAGTGATATTTTGTTTTGGATTCGGTATTGCCCGCCCATCAGGTTTTGCCGGCTACTCTGTCCTGGTCTCAGTACTGGACGTCCATTGCCTGTCTTTATTGTCTTGTCTTGTCTGTGTCGTGTGTCATTGGTTTCACTGTTTGTGTATCTTTCATATGGGACAGAGCACTTCATCGCCTCTGTCCCTGACCCTTGATCAGTGGACCAAAGTCTGCTTAAGGGCTCAGAATCTTTCTTTTTCAGTAAAACGCCAGACCTGGTAGACACTCTGTGCCTCAGAATGACCCACCTTCGGAGTCGGATGGCCCCCAGAAGGATGTTTCTACTTCTCACTAATTTAAAAACTCAGAGATATTGTCTTTCAGCCAGGGCCACTTAGCCATCCAGATCAACAGCAATATATCTTAACTTAGCAGGACCTCTGCAAATCTCCTTCTCCATGGGTGAAACCTTTCCTTGAACCTGCCCCCGCTCCTACTGCTTCCCCCACGATTGTATCTCTCAAACCCTCTCCTCCTCCTCCTCCACCCTCTGTTCTCCCTGAGTCTCAAGACTCTACTGGACTCTCCTCCCCCTCCTTATGCCCTGTCCTCGTCCCCCAACCCCCAACTCCCTCTAAGTGATTCCCCTGCTGGTGACTCAGACTCTCCACCATTGGAGGAATCTAGGCCAGCCCAGCTCTCTCCAGATGACTACCCCGTGGCACACACAGCCCCTCCTTCCCTGGAGGAAGCTGGCCCTGCCAAAAGAACTCAAAGAACTTGCCGGCAGTGAGTAAATTTTGAAGTGGACACAGGGGCAGTATACTCAGCCCTTAAGACACCATTGGGCAATCTATCAAATAAAATGACTCTAGTTCAAGGGCCTAATGGCAGTAAATATGGGGCTTAGACAACTAAGAGGACCATGGTCCTGGGGAAAGGAAAAATCCATCACTCCTTTCTAGTAATCCCAGAATGCCCCCCCCCATTGATGGGCAGAGATCTGCTCAACAAGCTCCAGGCCAGAATAACTTTTATCCCTGAAGGCCCCCAAGTGAAATTTCTAAAACCTTCAGTAGAAACTCCTATAGTCACGGCTTTAACTATGTCAGTAGAAGATCAACATCAACTCGTCACCCCCCCCAAGACTGATCAAACAGGCAAGCTACCCCAGAAATGGATAACAGATTTTGCAGATGCCTAGGAAAAAACTGCTGAGTTAGGCCTAGCCATGAAACAACCTCCAATAACAGTGGGGTTAATAACTACAGCCCACCCAATCAATGTCAAAAAATATCCTCTGAGCAAGAAAGCTAAAGATGGGATAAGGCCCTGTATTCAGAAATATCTGGCCTTAGGGGTCCTAAGGCCCAGTCATTCAAACTGGAACACACCCCTGGTACCAGTAAAAAAATCCAGGAACTGGGGTCTATCGCTTCCTTCAAGACCTAAGAGAGATCAACAACAGAGTGCAGAACATTCACCCCACGGTACCTTATCTATACAATCTGCCTAGCACTCTGAACCCTGAGCGGAATTGCTATACTGTTCTGCACTTTAAAAAAATGCTTTCTTTTGCTTGCGTCTGCATAAAGATAGTCATTTGCTATTTGCTTTCGAGTGGGTAGACACAGAAACCAGAACGTCTGGTCAACTAACTTGGACTAGATTCCCACAGGGGTTCAAAATTTCCCCCACTCTCTTTGATGAAGCCCTCCCCAAGGATCTCAACAACTTCAGAACTACGCACCCTGAAGACACCCTGCTTCAATATGTGGATGACCTGCTACTGGCAGCCAACACCAAGGAAAACTGTGAGTCTGGGACCCAAGCACTATTTTCCGAGCTTGCTCAACTCGGGTATAGTGCTTCTGCCAAATACGCCCAAATTTGCCAGAAAGAAGTAATCTTCCTGGGATATTCCCTTAGGGGCAGTAAACGATGGCTCACTGAGCCCAGAAAAGAAACCATTGAGCATATACCACCCCCATCTAATAGCAGACAATTCAGAGAGTTTCTTGGGACTGCTGGCTTTTGCAGGTTATGGATACGCGGGTTTGCGTCCTTAGCTGCTCCTTTATACCCGCTGTTAAAAGGAGATGCCCAATTCTAATGGACCCCTGAGCACCAGCAAGCTTTTGACAACATCTAATGACACTGAAACTGAAATCCTCAACTTCACTGAGCCCAGCCTGCATTTTCAGAAAGCCCTATGGTATGTTAAAAATGTACATCAACTCACTCACATTGGTTCAAAGAAACTTCAGGCATTCCTGAAGAATAAAGAACAGAGTTTTCCACTAACCAACTCAGAGTGAAAGGAAATAACTGAACAAGTAACAAAAGCCTGTCAGGCCTGTCAATTGGTTAATGCTTACCCTTCCAAGTTTCTTGCAGTTAACCACCTACAAAGATCCAGACCAGGACAATTCTTGGAAGTGGACTTTACTGAAATTAAGCCAGCATGGTATGGACTTAAATATCTCCAAGTTTTTGTAGGTACATTTTCAGGATGGATTGAAGCCTTCCCACAAAAAAAAGGCACAAATTGTGGTCAAGAAGATCCTGAAAGATAATTTTCCAAGATACGGACTGCCTAAGGTAATAGGGTCTGAAAATGGATTGGCGTTCATGGCCTTGTAAGTCAGGGGTTAGCCAGGACCCTGGGGATTAATTGGAAGTTACAATGTGCTTATAGACCCCAGAGCTCAGGACAGGTAAAATAAATAAATAGAAGCATTAAAGAGACCTTAACAAAATTAAGCTTAGATATCAGCATAAAAACTTGGACTATGCTCCTGCCTTATGCACTGTTTCATGCAAGAAATACTCATACTCCCTCTGTTTCTTTGTGTAATCTCACGCGCTATGAAATTCTCTATGGTCCCTCCTCCAGTAAGGGACATAACCCCAACTCTAAGACCTAATGATCCCTTCCGCACCTCCTGAGTTGACAGAGTTAAAGTTTTTGAAAGAAGACAGTGATATCTGTGGAAACAGCTGGCCACTACCTACCAACCTGGGGACGAGGGGACTCCATATCAATATCAAGTAAGAGACTTCATCTACATAAGACGACATCAGGTGTCATCCCTGGAATCCCGCTGGAAAGGACCATACCAGGTGCTACTTATAACACCTACAGTGGTAAAGGTAGAGGGAATCACTTCCGCGATCCATGCCTCTCATCTCAAGCCTGCGCCCTGTCCAGACTCTGGCTGGAAAATAGAAATGACTGGTAATCCTTTCAAATTGTGTATTCGCCATGTGCATAAGGCTATAGACTCTCCCCTTGGCCAATAGTAGTCCTAAACCTCATCAGCCTGTTCAGCAGCGATGGCTGATCACAAATCATACTGTACTAGAAGTATGCTCTATCTTGCATACAGCCCCCTTAGGGACCTGGTGGCCATCTCTCTACCCAGACATTTGTCAGCTGGCTATAGGTCTTTCCTATTGGGATATCCCTGATGAAGGGGATCCCACTAAAATTCCATTAAATCTTTTCCGTGCCATACGTAATGGAAACAAACATTATGGATGTAGGGACACGTGAGCCAGATACAGGTTGGCTAGCCCAGATTACTATGTTTGCACAGCGGACTATCAAACCCACTAACAGCCAGGGCTGTGTGGGTGAAAAGCCGACTTCTTCTGTAAGTCATGGGATGTAAGCATACAGGGGCTGCCTGGTGGAACCCAAACTCCTCATCAAATTCAGTACTCAGCATTGGGCATATTACCAATTAGACAACCAAAACCGATGGCCCCCAGAGGGGTCTCTAGATGCTCAAATTCTGCATGACCTTTTTGACTTCGGCAAGTGCTCAAATGTTGGAAGGAAATTCCCCTATGTGGAGGCCTTTTTCCTCCTTCACTCACATCCTGAACTATGCTTCTCTAATAGATCCTCACCCTCTGCTTTCTGCTCCAGACTCTCTGCTGTCACTCCCACATAAGCAACCTGATTTCTCCCCTCCAATTACTAGATCAAAAACCGAAGCCTCTGCCGGCTCTTAGACCATTGCCCCCTTGCTGAGGTAACAAGTACTAAGGTACCCATCCACCCACTCACTCCTCTCTTCTCCTGTCAGTGCCCTCACCAGGTCCCACCAAGTGCTCTTACCAACTAAACCAAAGCTCAAAAAGCTAAGGAGAGCCCTCAGCATCCTATCCAAGATGTAATGAAAATGGCCTTTAAAGTTTTTTTTTTTGTCATCAGTGAAAACAGGTTATTTTAACATCGCTCACAGGCTTTTTGGGATACTCACTCCTGTCTTCTCCTCTGCTCTACGTGTTCTACTGCTCAACATTTTGTTGCCTGGAAAATCCCAAACCCCTTTCCCATTATTCTTTTACATCTCTCCTTTCTCATTCTCAGACCATTCTCTTAAACCTCTCTCTCTGAATTTGTTTTACAGAACAGGCGAGGGTTGGACCTCCTCTTCATGAGAGAAGAGGGCCTTTGTGCTGCATTGAGGGAAGAATGTTGTTTTTATGCCGACCATACTGGAGTTGTAAAAAAATTTATGAGTAAGTTAAAAAGATGCCTTGAAGAGCATCAACAAAGGAGAGGGGCACATAAAGGTTGGTTTGTGTCTTTGTTCACATAGTCCCCCTGGTTACCTACGCTTTTATCAACCCTGGCCAGTCCATTAACAATCCTCATATTAATGCTAATTGTAGGAACCTGTTTGCTCAACCGTGTAGTTTCTTTTCTACAAGCTCAAATTGGATAAGTTAAACTTATGGTAATCAGACAACAATATACCTCACTAGGAGACATAAAATCAGAGACCCCCCAATGATCACTTTTATGATTAAAAGTAACCAGAATGAGAAGTGGGGAATGAAAGGTTAATAAAATAGGTACTTGTAATACCTGTTTTTCTGTATGCTTAACAAAACACTGTTGAAATCTTGAGAACTGTTTGTTAATCTTGTTCCCAGAATGTGCTGTCCCCAACTGCCAAACTGCAGAATGTACTCCCTCTCCCATTGGCAAGCAAACCACTCACTCGACCTGACCAATCAATAAATTTCCCTCCCTGCCCTCACCAAGTAAAGTACATAAGCTCTGCTTAAGATGTTCTCAGGGCTCTCTTCTCTATTCAAGTGAGCTCTGAGCCCCAGCATGCTGGACCCCCAAAAAGCCCTTTGCTGTTTCATGAGACAGTCTCTTCCTGGTTTCTTCCTCCAATGCTCGGCCGACCTTTACATTGGTAGAATCATAAGTGTGAACTTTCCTTTGTGTGTCCAGAATATTACTGTAATAAAATATATATGTAGATCAGGTGACAGGAGTATTTCTTCCACCATTTCTGGGAGCAATATAATGAAGATGTATGAATTAGTATTGGGGATAGAAATAGGTGAACCATGTGTCTATGAATATAGAGATAATGCATGAATAGACAATACTGTGAATAAATAATATAACTGGTTCCAACTTTAAATAATGGATTGAATTGATATCTGAAAATATACAGAAAATCTTATATTGATATAATACATTTAATCCTACCCGTTATATATCTAATTGTAATATTAGGGTTATGGATTCTCATGAAGAGTGTGTGAGTATTGCTTCAAAAGTGATTATGGAAATTGAAAATAATGTGTTTGGAAAGAAGTCTCATGAAAAGACCAGTCAAGAAACCCGGAAGTGTACATGTGTTCTGAAGCAGGAAGTGATTGAAAGTGAAACAAATGCCTAAATATTTGCTAACTTGTAGATAAAATATATATCCTATGATGTGCATTAATTGAAGAAATAGTAATGTAGCAGTGTTGACAAAAATTAACGTTAAATACACATCATGTCCCATAGGAATCTACTTGAATTGATGTTAAACTGGGTCAGTTACTGTAGAAATATTAGGATTTGTATGCACCATTCACCCAAGTTAGTTTTCAGTACTAGGAAAGAAATATGTATTTCAGGTGGATGAATATCTCTGAGAATAATCTTGTGAAAAGTTGATTATAAATCCACATATATGAATATTAATTAATTTAGGGAGTGTATAATAAGACTCATACATTTCATATTTTAAAAAATCTGGAGAGTGTGTGTGTATACACACACACACATACACACACACACACACTGAGACATTAAAAATAGCAATATATATATATATATATCAATCGAAATTCACCATGAAATATATATCATCCACAGATCCAAAAATATTCATTTTATTGAAGATAGATTTATGCATAATGTTGTTGAACTAGCAAGTTTTCCCATACATTGAATTTTCAGTTCCAACAGCATTTAGGAGGAGTGATCTCTTCTCACAATTTGTATCTGCCACGTCAGCCACCTCACAAAAATGTACGTGTGATACCAGGTAGTATTCTATATGTGTATATAAAAATGCATGTGCTGAATAGGCTACAGAGAGAGGGAGACAGGAATTCACATATTTGTTAACATTAAAAACACATGGAGAACTATTTCAACAGAAAATTGACTATATTTATAACACCTACCCTTTTTTATGCAAAAGGCAAGTCCAACTCTACACCATGCCTCCACTGAACTGCTTGCATTTCTATTCTGTTTGTGTTATTTTACTGCATCATATTAGGATTAGTAGTCAGAGTCTAGTTTGTAATGGGTTACTGTCTGGGATTCAATATTTCAAATGGAAAATACGATAATGAATCCAATGTGTATGCAAATATGTGCTACACAAAAATCATCCCACTCTCATCCAGAACAAAGCTTTGACATTCCCTTCGTCTGAAGTAAGTCACAGTTAGAACAGTGGTGTTAGAAAATCTGTGAATACATATCTGGAATGGAAAATTCTCGGGAGTTCACAACCTTGGAGTTGGTAGAGGAGTTTCCAAAAGTAAGGGACATGGTAAACACTCCTCAAACATGGAGGTCTGCTAGCCTAAAGACATCTTGAGAAACTTCCTCTGAGGTTGGGCACTAGAAATATATGTTATTTTCAGGAGCTTTAGCTTTCTTTGTAGTGGGACCATCAAAGCTGGGTCTACATCTATGTGACCTGAAGGATATGGTTTCTTATTTTCCAGTAAACTTGAGGCAGCAGTTCTGAATTCACTCTTTTTAGGTAAACAGTGGCCACATGGGTCTAAGTGTCTCTCCGTGGGGACTGTGGAACCATTTGGTCATCCTCCACTTTTCGTGGTGTTTTTTGCTGCTGCACTGGGAGTTTGGTATTTCCTTCACAAAATACAAGAAGTTCAACAGGGACACAGTGCTAGACGGAGTTCTGTCACTTGCGGTGTGTCAGGGTCTGCAGTAGAATGCACCAACCAGGCTTCTTTCCCACATAGCTTGCCAACTTGTGCATAGAAACTTGATTCTTAACATTGCCCTGAAACCTCTCCATATAAAAACATGCTTTTACATATACGGGTCTCCTGCCTGCACCATGTCAGTCACGAGCAATTTGGAAGCCAATGGCAGATCTACATGGCCACAACACAAATGTATGATCACACAACTGCACACCACTTTCTAGGCCCACTACTCTGCAGGCTCTAACTTAATGGCATCTCTGTTCTACACCATTTTCATGAAACCCAGTCAATCAAGGAACTGTCTGGTACACTCTTGATCAGCAACAGGACATCCAAAGGTTCTCCAGTGCCACCTGGTCATGGGAATTTCAAAAATTTCATTTTATTTATCTAGCCATTTTTCAAGGATGAAGTTGGAGGCACTGTGGGTTTCAATTCATTCAGGAACCATTAAATGGTGAGGAAGCTCATTTCAATGAAAGCTCTGGAGAATGATAACAGGCAAGGTTTCCCAAAGAGTGTCCAAAAGGTCACATGAAGCCAGCGCTGTTGAGGTCTACAATGTGAGGTCCATGTGTGTTTTGACTCTCAACTATGGCTGCCAAGTTTTTCAGAATAAAATCATGTGATATTCCGGCTGAGATTTCCAGTGCTCTCTGGAAAGCCACCTGGGCCTAGATCTCAGGTTCCAAGGGTGACTCTCATGCATGGCCTCCTTAAATGCCAACACAATTCATGGCAATACTTCTCTGAGGTTAGTTCCAGAACTCAGTCTCTAAGGGAAATCACACCAGAGTTCAAGAGCAGGTGGACCCAGTCATCTCTTCGAACTGCCACACAAATGACCACAATTTAAACCAAAACACTCCCACATGACCCTCATCTTTATCTATATAGACATTCATCATAACCTCTGGCTGTATGTTTCCATGAGGGGTGCAGCACAAGACAGTGTCCAAAATAGACTTCCTTGCCCCTCATTTGCCTAAAGTCTGGGTGGCCTGGAAACACTTCCTGTGAAACAGGAGTGATCAAATAGGCCTGCCCTAAATACTGCTGTGCTTCTCCAATTTGAGGCCTACTCACTGTCATGTATTGATTATGTATGTGATTTGGAGTCATGAGACAACACAAGCAACTATGGGCTAGACTCTGCAGGGATTTGAAGAGCTCATTTGACCCAAAGGATCCTTATTCTCACTTGATGGAGGTCAGGAACCTTACAGAGGAAGGCGAGAGACTTCATCCACAATTACTGCACTTTCTGGCATTTTGCTTATGGATGCAAACATGGGATCTTTCTTTAGATCCATCAGGTGCTGAGAATCTAAGCCAAAGTCTCACACAGGGCCAAGTGGCTGATTCAGACACATCCCTTTCCTAAGCAATTAAGCAAAGAGACACAGGTGATGTCCATTCATTTCCATTTGAAAACTGTTTTGTTCAGGCTTCACAAAGGTGTGGCCAGAGGCAAAAGCCTTCCTGACATTAAGGGCAACAGAAGAATAGGTAAGCAATAGGCCCAAATCAGGGTTTCCCCACTGAGACTTTCCTGGTCACATTGATATCTGGGTTTTCTGAGATGCTCCAATTCCCTTCAGCTATCCAGTACATGGCTATGTCACAGAGATTGGAGGTGGTAAATAATTTGGACACAAAACCATGATCCTATTCTGGAGAGTGGCAAAATTCAGGAAGAAAAGAGAAACTTAGGAAGATAGTAGGCATTGCCCATCCATAAGGCAAGCTGAATTCCTTTCATAAATTGGGTAGGATGAATTCTGGGAAGATTTCTACTACACAGGACACATTCATTGATGCATTCTCTTTTCTAATATCTACAACCAAGGTCACAGAGAGATGGACAGACATAGAAACACTCGGCTCCTCAAAGGACTTACCAGACACAGTCCACTCCAAACCAAACAAACCACCTTTCCTACCTATTCTCAGAACATGAGACAAAATCACAAACTCACACCCACACCCACAAAGGCACCTCGTTTTCACAAATAGGTCTGTGACCATCAGGAGTGTCCAATGACTCGTGGGCCCTACTATGTTTTCCCGAAATGGCTTGTCCTGTCTCAGATCTGGTCTCCTTGGCCAACTCTGAGAAGTTGTGAGGAGCAAGCGATGAACAACTACATGCTTTCTGAAAAAGTACACTCTTCAGAGCGCTGCTGGCATTTGGCAATCCTCACATAAGTAGGTACCAAAGAAGACTGACACTGTCCTTGGTTATTTCAAAAAACTGAGCCCACTGGAACTGGGACTGGGACTCGCTCTGGGTGCCTGGATTCCTGGATCCCAAGTTCAGATAGTTCCATCACCAAGAAAGTGAGGTAGGTCACTTCATTCAGGAACAGAATGAGGTCACTACCTTGGCGACCACTTTGTCCTAACAGTTCCATTCAACGGTCCCAATAGATGGAGGCTACCCCTACTTCCTGTGACACTTTCACAAGTTAGGATGGTATATCAACCATAGGCACCCAGGAACATCTCTCCACACAGGCCTGGTTTGGTCCATCTTCTCTACATTAAGAAGAGAAAGGCTGATTCAGACACAAACCTTCATGCTGACCAGGATGTTTGCCATGGAAGGTGACTTGTGCTCTCTCAGGTTCTTCATGGCTGCCTACAACTTCTCCAGGGATTATTTCTGCATGGACCTTTGAGGTTCTCAGCAGGTGGAAGATCCCCTACATTCCTCTTTTGTAAGACCAACTCTGATCCTGCTCTTCTGTAAAGTTAGATTGAGGGAACAGTGTATGTTTAGGGTTAATAGCATGTTCAATTTGAGTTAGGAATCATTCTGTGGGATGAATAATGGTACTTGAAACCTGTGATATTTACAAGAAAGGGGAAATATAATTATGAAAACAGAAATCTAAGTAAGATTTGAAGCCCTGAAGGGCAAATTGGGCCCTTGAGTTGGATACTTATCTTTGAATTATGTTCGGCACAGTTATCTCAGATAAATCCATATACAATGGCATAGGACCTTGTACCTTGGATAATTGAATGTAGAAGAGAACATCCAGTCAAAAAAAGATAGTCAGTAGGATTAGGATGATCTTCCGTAGGTTTAGGAAGAAGAGTGAGTAAATGATTTGGACCATAAGTTCTTTCGCAAGAGGGTTTCGAGTAGAGAGTGAATGTAAATGTCAGAACATGTGAAGAGTCAGTCACAAAGATGAACTGGGGAAAATATGTAGGAAAGTAGATATCAATAGAGATATTAGGAAATCAGGAAAAGAATAAAGTGAGTGATTGGATTAGACATTTTCAACAGGCTTGAGGTTGAGTATATAATCTTAGGAGGAAACAAATATATAGTCACAAATAGGATTTACAATTGAGAGCATTAGGCAACCTGGAGATGGATGATTTTTGTAGTCCATGCTCACTTTCCATTTAGGATTTGGTACAATCATAAATGTGACTTTGCATTTTGTGTCCAGAATATTACTGTGATAAAATGTATATGTACATCAGGGAACATGAGTATTTCTTCCACCATTTCTGCAAACAAGTTTTTGAAGACATATAAATTAATGTTGGGAGTAAAAATAGGTGTGCCCTGTGTCTCTGAATATAGAGAAAATGCATGAATAGACCATACTGTGAATAAATAATATAACTGGCTCCAACTTTAAATAATGGATTGAATTGATATCTGAAAATATACAGGAAATTTTATATTGATATACATTCATTCATTACAACCAGTTATACATCTAATGGTAATTTTAGGGTTATGCTTTATCATGAAGAGTGTGTGAGGTTTGCTTTAAAATTGATTATGAAAATCGAAAATAATGTGTTTGGAACGAAGTTTCATGAAAAGGCCAGTCAAGAAACCTGGAGGAAATCATGTGTTCTGAAGCAGGAAATGATGGAAACTGAAACAAATGCCTATAAATTTGTGAACTTGTGGATGAAATATATATATTATGATGTTCAAAAACTTAAGAAATAGTAATATACCAGTGTTGAATGAAAATGAACCTCAAAATACACACCATGTCCCATAGGAATCTACTTGCATTGATGTTAAACTGAGTCAGTTAGTGTAGCAATATTAGGATCTGTAACCACCATTCACTGTAGTGAGTTTGTTGTACTAGGAAACAAACATGTATTTCACGTGAATGAATATTTCTGAGAAAAATCTTGTGAAAAGTTGATTATAAATCCACATACATGAACATGAATGAATTCAGGGAGTGTATATAAGACACATATATTTCATATTTTGAAAAATCTGGACAGTATATATATATATACAAAACACACACACAGAGACATTAAAATGTAGCAATATATATGCCAATCGAAATTCATCATGAAATATATATCCTCCAGAGATGGAAAAATTTATATTTTAATGAAAATGGATTTATGTATAATATTCCACTAGGAAGGTCACCCATAGGTTGAATTTTAAATTCCAAAACTGTTTAGGAGGGGTGATCTCTTCTCACAATTTGTATCTGCCAATGCATGCACTCACAATAATGTACTTGTGATACCAGGTAGGATTCTATATGTGCATATAAAAATACATGTGCTGAATAGGCTACAGAGAAAGGGAGAGAGAAATTCACATAGTTGTTAACTTTAAAAACTCATGGAGAACTATATCAATTAAAATTGACAAGATTTGTAACACCTACAATTTGTTATGCAAAAGGCAAGTCCAAATATATGTGATACATCCACTGAACTGCTTGTATTTCTATTCTGTTTGGGTTATTTTTCTCCATCATATTAGGATTATCAGTAAGAGTCTAGTTGGGTATGGGTTATTGTCAGGGATTCAGTATGTCGAATGGAAAATAGGAAAATGTATCCAATGTGTATGCAAATATGTGCTACACAAAAATCTTCCTACTCTCATCCAGAAAAATGCCTTTACATTACCTTCACCCCAAGTAAGACACAATTAGAGGAAAATAGTTAGAAAATATGTGAATACATATCTGCAATGGAAAATAATCAGGAGTTCACAACCTTGGAGGTGGTAGAGGAATTTCCAAAACTAAGGGACAGGGCAAACACTCCACGTACATGGAGCTCTGCCGGAATAATACTTCTTGAGAAACTGCCTCTGTGGTTGGACACTTGAAATATTTGTTGTTCTCAGGAGCTTGTCAGAAACTATGTTCCTTTGTAGTGAGAACATCAAAGCTGACCCTGCATCTATGTCCAATGTACAAGAGACAGCAGTGCCGAATTCTCCATTTGTATGTAAACTGTGGCCACTGTGGGTAAGTGTCTCCCCGTGTGGACTGTGAAGCCATTTGGTCATCCTCCACTTTCCATGGTGTTTCTTGCTCCTGCACTGGGAGTTTGGTATTTGCTTCATGAAATACAAGGAGTTCATCTGGGACACAGTGTTGGAGGGACTTATGTCACATGTGGTTTGCCAGGGTCTGCAGGAGAATGCACCAAACAGGCTTCTATCCCACATAGCTTTCTCCTTGACCATAGCAACCCTATTCTGAAGATTGCCCTGAAAGCTCTCCATATAAAAAGATGCCTTTACAAGAAAGAGCCTGCTGGCTGCACCATGTCAGCCACAAGCTATTTGGAAGTCAATGGGAGATCCACATGTCTCAACCACAGATATTTTTTCACACACCTGCACACCACAGCTCTTGGCCCACTACTCTGCAGGCTTCAATATACTGGCATCTCTGTTCTACACCATTTTCATGAAACCCAGTCAAACAAGGCACGGTCTGGTACACTCATGATCAGCAACAGAACATCCAAAGGTTCTCCAGTGCAACCAGGTCATGGGAATTTCAAAAATTTCATGGTATTTATGTAGCCATTTTTCAAAGATGAAGTTGGAGGCACTGTGGGTTTCAATTCATTCAGGAACCATTAAAAGTTGAGGAAGTTCATTTCAAAGAAAGCTCTGGAGAACTCTCACAGGCAAGGCTTCCAAAAGAGTGGACAAAAGGTCACATGAAGCCAGGCCCATTGAGTTCTCCAATATGAGTTCCATATGTGTTTTGACTCTCAACTATTGCTGCCAAGTATTAAAGAAAAAAATCCTGTGATATCCTGGCTGAGATTCCCAGTACTCTGAGGAAAGCCACCCTGGGCCAAGCTCTCTGTTTCCAAGGGCGACTCTCATGCGTGGCCTCATAAAATCCCAACACAATTTATGACAATACTTCTCTGAGTCAGTTCCAGAACGCAGTCTCTAAGGGGAATCACACCAGAGTTCAAGCCCAGGTTGACCCAGTCATCTCTCCACACCGCCAAACAAATGACCACAATTAAAACCAAAACACTCCCACATGGCTTCCATCTTCTTCCATGTAGACACTCATCATAACCTCTGGTTGGAGCTTTCCATGAGGGGCACATTCCAAAGAGTGTACAAAATAAGCTCCATGTCCCTCATTTGGCTAAAGTCAGGGTGGGCTGGAAACCCTTCCTGTGAAACCGGAGTGATCAAATATTCCTGCCCTTAATACTGCTCCGCTTCTCCAATTTGAGGCCTTCTGACTGTGGGGTTTAGATTCTTTATGTGAATTGGAATCAGGAGAAAAGACAAGCCCTTCTGCAGAGATTTGAGGAACTCATTTGACCCAAAGGATCCCTATTCTCACTTGATGGATTTCAGGAACCTAACAGAGGAAGGCAATAGAATTCATTCACAATGACTGAACATTTTGCCATTTTGGTTTTGGATGCACACATGGAATCTTTCTTTAGATCCATCAGGTCCTGAGAATATAAGCCACAGCCTCACACAGGGCCAAGAGGCTGATTCAGACACATCCTATTCCAAAGAAATTAAGCAAAGAATCCAAGGTGATGCCCATTCATTTACATTTGAAAACTGTTTTCTTCAGGGTTCATAAAGGGGTGGCCTGAGGCAAAGACGTTCCTGAAATTCAGGGCAACAGAACAATAGGTTAGCAAATGACCCAAAGCAGGGTTTCTCCACTGAGAGTTTCCTGGTCACACTGATATCTGAGTTTTCTGAGATACTGGCCATTCCATTCAGCTATCCAGTACAAGGCCATGTCACAGAAGTTGGAGTTGGTACCTATCTTGGACACAAATCCATGATCCTATTCTGGAGAGTGGCCAGAATTCAGGAAGAAAAAATGGGACTTAGGAAGGTAGTAGGTTTTGCCCATCCATAAGGAAAGCCACACTCCATTCATAAGTTAGACAGGATGAATTCTGGGAAGTTTTCAAGTAGACAGGACACATCCATTGTTGCATTGTCTTTTCTCGTGTCTACAACCACGGACACAGTGGGATACACAGACATAGAAACACTCACCTTGTCAAACGACTTACTAGAAACAGTTCACTCCAAACAAACAAACAAACAAACAAACAAACAAAAAAAAAACGCCTTTCCTACCTATTCTCAGAACATGAGAGAAAACAACAAACCCACACTCACAAAGGCACCTCCTTCCCCCAAGTAAGTCTTTGACTATCTGGTGTGTCCTCTGACTGGTGGGCCATACTATGTTCCCCTGAAATGGCCTGTACCCTCTCTTGTTTCCTTGGCCAACACTGTGAAGTTGTCAGGAAAAAGTGGTGAGCCACTACCTGCTTTATCAGGAAAGGACCCTCTTAAGAGCTCTCCTGGCATTTTGCCATCCTCACATCAGTAGGTACCAAGAAAGACTAACTGTCCTTGGTAAATCCACACAAGTGAGCCCACTGGGACTGGGACTGGGAATGCACCTGGGTGCCTGGCTTCTTGGATACCAAGTTCAGAGAGTTCCATCACCAAGGAAATGAGGTACATCACTTTCTTTGGAACTGAATGAGGTCACTGCCTTGGCAACCCCTTTGTCCTAACAATTGCTTCCAAAGGTGCAGTGAGATGGTGGCTGTCCCTACTTTCTCTGACACTTTCACAAGTTAGAATGGTATATCAATCATAGCACCCGGGAACAGCTCTCCACACAGGCCTGGTTTGGTCCATCTTCTCCACAATAAGAAGAGAGAGCCTGATTCAGAAACATCCTTTCATCCTGACCAGGTTGTTTGCCATGCAAAGTGGCCTTTGCTCTCTTAGGTCCTTCATACCTGCCTACAACTTCTCCAGGTATCATTTCTGCATGGACCTTTGAGGTTCTCAGCAGGTTGAATGTCCCCTACTTTCCTGTATTGTAAGAACAACTCTGTCCCTGCTCTTCTGTAAAATGAGATTGAGGGAACAGTGTATGTTTAGGGTTAATAACAGGTTTGATTTGGGTTAGAAATCATTCTGCTCCATGAATAATTGTATTGGGAACCTGCGATATTTACAAGAATGTAGAGGTGAAATATAATTATGAAAACAGAAATCTAGGTATGATTTAAAACCCACAAGGGCATTGGGCCCTTGATTTGGATACTTAGCTTTGAATTATGTTCTGCACAGATGTCTCAGAAAATTTGATATACAATGGCACAGGACCTTGTACCTTGGAAGATTGAATGTAGAAGAGAACATCCACTCAAAAAAGGATAGTCATTAGGATTTGAAAGATAGTCGGTAGGTTTAGGAAGAAGAGTGAGTATATGATTTGGACCAAAAGTTCTTTAGCAATAGGGATTCAGTTAGAGAGCGAATGTATATATCAGCACATATGAAGAGTCAGTCACTATCATGAACTGGGGAAAATATGTAGAAAAGCAGATATCAATAGAGGCATTACTAAATCAGGCAATGTATAAAGTGAGTGAGAGGATTAGACATTTTCAACAGGGTTGAGTTTGAATATATAATCTTAGAAAGAAAGAAATACGTAGTTACCAATTGGATTGACATTTGAGAGCATTAGGCAACCTTGAAATAGATGTTTTTAGTAATCTATGTTCACTTTCCATTTAGGCTTTGGTAGAATCATAAGTGTGACCTTTACAATTTTTGTCCAGAATATTACTGTGATAAAATGTATACATAAATCAGGTGATATAAGTATTTCTTCCACCATTTCTGGGAGCAATATATTGAAGACGTATAAATTAGTATTGGGGGTAAAAATAGGTGTACCCTGTGTTTATGAATATAGAGATAAAGCAAAAATAGACCATACTGTGAATAAATAATATAACTTGTTCCAACTTTAAATAATGGTTTGAATTGATATCTGAAAAATTACAGGAAATCTTGTATGGATATACAATCATTCATTCCAACCAGTTATTCATCTAATGGTAATATTAGTGTTTTGGTTTATCATGAAGAGTGTGTGAGTTTTGCTTCTAAAGTGATTATGGAAATCGAAAATAATGTGTTTGGAAAGAAGTCTCATGAAAAATCCAGTCAAGAAACCCTGACAATACATGTGTTCTGAAGCAGGAAGTGATTAAAGTTGAAACAAATGCCTATAAATTTGCTCACTTGTGGATGAAATATATATCCTATGATGTGCAAAAACTGAAGAAATAATAATGTACCAATGTTGAATAAAAATAAACATCAAATTACATATCATGTCCCATAGGAATATACTTGCATTGATGTTTGACTGGGTCAATTACTGTAGAATTATTAGGATTTGTATACACCATTCACTGAAGTTAGTTTTCACTACTAGTAAACAAATATGTATTTAAGGTGGATGAATATTTCTAAGAATAATATTGTGAAAAGTTGATTATAAATCTAAGTCCATGAACATGAATGAATTTAGGGAATTTAAATAAGACACATATATTTCATAGTTTGAAAAATCTGGAGAGTGTATATATATATGTATATATATATATATATATATATATATATATATATATATATACACAAAACACACACACAGACATTAAAAAGTACTAATATATATGCCAATCGAAATTCATCTTTAAATATATATCATCCACATATGTAAAAATATTTATTTTACTGAACATGAGTTTACGTATAATGTTGTTCTACTAGGAAGCTCCCCTATAGTTGGAATTTTCAGTTCCAACAGCGTTTAGGAGGAGTGATCTCTTCTCACAATTTGTACCTGCCAAGTCAGCAACCTCACAAAAATGTACCTATAATACCAGGTAGGATTTTATAAGTGCATATAAAAATACATGTGATGATGAATAGGCTACAGAGAAAGGGAGACAGGAATTCACATAGTAGTTAATTTTAAAAACACATAGAGAACTATTTTAATTAAAAATTGACTAGATTTATAACACCTACCGTTTATCATGCAAAAGGAAAGTTCAACTATATACCATGCCTCCTCTAAACTGCTTGTATTTGTATTCTGTTTAGGTTATTTTTCTCCATCATATTAGGATGAATAGTCAAAGGCTAGTAGTGTATGGGATAGTGTCATGTATTCAGTATTTCAAATGGAAAATTGAAAAATGGATCCAATGTGTATGCAAATATTTGCTACACAAAAATCTTTTCAATCTCATCCAGAACAATGCTGTGACATTACCTTCGCCCCAAGTATGACACAGTTAGAGGAGAAGAGTTAGAAAAATCTGTGAATATATATCTGCAATGAAAACTGCTCAATTTTCACAACTTTGGGGGTGGTAGAGGAGTTTCCAAAAGTAAGGGACAATGTAAACACTCCACAAATGTCGAGACCCCTTGCCCACAAGGAAGACGCAACTCAGGAATCTTCTTTCAGCAGTTTATTCAGGCCCTTGATATTTCTTCTTCTTCCTTGTTGGATGCCCCTCCCAGCCTTAATAAAGCATCCCAAGCCCCAATGCAAAGCTGCCACGTGGAACTTTCTCACAGGGTGCTGAAAAACCATGCACCAACTCTCCCAAACAAGGAGTTGTTTGTTACAGACCACAGTGGAGCCAGCGCCATCCTGCAATGGCGACCATAATCTGCAGAAGCGGCTCACCACAGTTCCCCCTTTCTGTTTTCTGAAAACAATACAGGCGAGAGTACAGGTCCTATCCCACTGTGCAGAAGTGGCTGCATAGTATGGCTCAGTCCTAAGGAGGGCCCTTCCCCAGATCTGAAGCCATATCAGCCGACGCCTTTTTTGTGGGGCGGGGCGTGGACATCAAACCCGCATGCAATAGGACATGCTCTCCTTGAGGCCCACTTCAAGGATCACTCAAGTGCAGTGCCTTGCCTCGCATCCTGTATCATGATGAAGGTGGACGAAGGGGGACAGCTGAGGCTGAACTGTGGCTGTACACAACGACAAACGAGTTGACAGCACCCTGAAAGAAAGGCACGGACTTTAAGGCGATAGAGAAGCATTAGTGTGGAAACCCACCTGCGTGCAATGGCAGCAAGACCGGCAGAGTGCAAGGGCTTTCCAACACTAAGAGAATAACGAGGAAAGACATGCCGATCCCAGTGCAATGTTATAATAACTTGGGGTGCAACGACCATGTCAAAGATTTACTGTTTAAGATGCGCAAGCCAGACTTGAGGTGAATTGCCATTTTCTAAAGCTGCAAGAGCTTGGATGATCATAGCCTTATCGTGAGCATTGCGGGCCTTGAGGCAACAGAGAAACCACAAACAGAGAAACATAACGAAGCAAGACATTGCACCAAAAATGCCTACCCCCACCCACTGTTTAAAAAAGGAAAAAGCAGAAGATATCCAATCGGTGAATTGACCCAAAGTCACGGGATCAACACGGGTGTTATTCAAGACACCTATCTGGGTTAGTTGAGACTGGATCATGTCTTCCGCTTCCATGGACCAATTTCCAGCCAAATATTCGCCAATGATGCGGGAAGCATTCCTGGAATCATTAAATCTGACAGAGGTTATGCATAAATGTGCACGTTGGTCAACGCAACCCAAAAGCACTAAGTCAGCCAATTCTTCTACCTGAGCTTGGAGTAAATCTATTCTTTGGTTGGCAGCTAAAATCCCTGACAAAATATATTGATTAATTGTATTTTGGGATTCAAGTATGGTGGAAGTTTGTTGGACAACTTGATTAATGGTGGCAGCAGTTTGTACTTGATTGGCCATAGCCACTCTGGCCGTAACCGCTGCAGCAGCAGATACCGCCACGGCTGTCACTATAGCCGCTGTGATTCCAAAATCTCTGTGGACTCTAAGTAGCTCAACAATAGGGAATTTATCAGGATCCGCAGTGACCGGGATTGGGACAAAAGTTGGAATTTTCATAAACACTGCTACAGTCCAGGAACCATTCCAACACTCAGATAAGAGACTGGTAGTATGAGAACAATCCAGCATCCCCGACAAGGTGGCCTTAGCCAAAAGGAATAAGAAGGGGGATTGGACACAGACCATTGCAGGAGGCATTGTGGCATTATACAACAGAGAGTTGAATGAAACAGATGTAAGTCAATTACCTCGTTCACTTTCCCTAACAGTACCAGAAACATTAGTCAGCCAACTTTTGGCTCCTACAAACTGAGCCAATGCAGAAATATCGGCTGAAGCCCCCTTTTCATTGGAAATCAGCCATTGAAACCAGGACCAACCTACTCCTGTAGAGGAGCTGGCACTATTGTTAAAGTTATAAACATACCTCTTAAGAGAGGGGGAAAGGGAGAAACTTTTAGCAACTTGATGTTTCTCCCAAGAATGATCCTGACAAGGCGTAAATGTTGGGGGGAAACCAAGATTAGGGGAACAGTAAGGAGAGGCCTTGAAATGAGTGGCATCATGAATACTACTAGAAGAAGGAGGCACTGGGATTAGTACCTCGGAGATAATAGCCAAGGTAGTTATGTTAAGAGCAGAGCTACTGTTTGCGGGGGTTCCTGAGCCTGATTGCTTCCCCGAAGCTACCTTGCTCAATACAGCACTGATAATGCTCCCTGAGACCTGATTGGACCACAATGGGTCCTCCCAGTTAGTCAAATTTTTGGTCTTAAGGCTAATGCAATTGGCGTTTTTAAGTCTGAAACAAAAAACTCCTGTTAGATTAACTTGAGATTGATTAAAAATTCTCTCCATGTCCCCTCTAAGAGAGGCACAGGGAGCAGACATCTCACATGAGGTAGAAAAAAGAGTGGGGAGGACACTAGAATTACCATGAACCGGCATCGGCATTGGCCATGCCAGTGCCACTGCCCACCACCGCATTGGTGTCGCCTGTGCCATCGGCACCAGCACCAGAGCCAGAGCACTTAGCAGAATGAAGATCCTCATCACAGAATTGTTGTGGTATCTCTTGTTGCTGGTCAGTTGATGTCGAGACTCTTCTTGTCAAGCGTTCAGGGACCCACAACGGTTCCGTACGATCCTGGGGAAAAACACATACAGATCCTCGTGCCCATGTCAGCACGGGTTCAGGGCCGTAAGAACATCCCGTAAGAACATCCTTCCACTTAAAATAGCATCAGGCCCGTAAGAACATCCTTCCACTTAAAATAGCCAATCACAGAGGGCTGAGGGGACACATGTCTATCGGCCGCAAAGCCACCATGAATATCCAAATTCGAAAAATTAATGTTAAAGAGAGCTAAGGACAGGCGTTCTTTAGGAGTGTGTTCAGCTCCTATTCCCCCTTTTTGTTTTTGTAAAGTTTCCTTTAAGGTGCGATGAGCACACTCAACAATGCCTTGTCCTTGAGGATTGTAAGGCAAACCATGAGTAAGTTGCACTCCCATAGTAGAACAAAAAGCTGTAAATTGTCTGCCAGTATAAGCAGGTCCATTATCAGTCTTAAGGGATGCAGGTGCACCCCATGCTGCCCATGCCTCTAAACAGTGAGTAATGACATTACGTGCCTTTTCTCCTGATAAAGCAGAATCATGGATAATTCCAGAGCACGTATCAACGGAAACATGCACATACTTGAGGTTACCAAAGTCAGGTATATGTGTCACATCCATTTGCCAAACAACCAATGGCTTTAATCCCCGTGGGTTTACTCTATAATTAGGGGGATGAAGAAATGTGACACAGTGGGGACATTGCAATACTATCTGCCGAGCATCCGCTCTTTAAATGGAAAAATGCCTGTGCAGCGTTAATGAATTAACATGGAAGATTTGGTGAAACAACTTAGCCCCCTCTAAGGAGGAAGCCAAGCATATCAATTGACCTCTAGTGGCTAAGTCCGCACGCACAGACATTACCCTGGGATAACGGACCAGGAAGAGAGGTGTGAGCCCTGATGTGCATTGGATAAAAAGAAGCAGTGTGGTTAGAGATAAGCTGTTGAAGCTGAGTAAAGTAAGCAGACACATTGTGGGCATCACTAATAGCTCCCACGGCCTCCAGGACTTTTAGTGCTTGTACCACATATCTGGAGTCCGAAATAAGATTAAAAGGAAAAGAACACTGTTTAAAAACTTCAATAACAATTTGTAGTTCTATCCATTGTGGATTTACAGG
Organism: Callospermophilus lateralis; assembly: GCF_048772815.1. Taxonomy (NCBI): domain Eukaryota; kingdom Metazoa; phylum Chordata; class Mammalia; order Rodentia; family Sciuridae; genus Callospermophilus; species Callospermophilus lateralis. Next base: position 658,311 of record NW_027514481.1, read on the forward strand.
AGCAAATTGATGCTGGATAGGGGGAGAGTCATTAATTACATAAGCTCCCATTCCAGACTTGGAACCATCAGTAAAAATGTTAACAGCCCCCGGAATTGGACTGGATGAAGTTACCTTAGGGAAAATGATGGGATGTTCTTTAACAAAATGGAGTAATGGATGAGAAGGGTAGTGATTATCAATACCCCCTTGAAACGAGCAACACAGAATAGCCCAGTTGTCTAGAGTAGCACATAAAACATTAAGTTGAGCTTTAGTGTAGGGTATGATAAGAGAAGAAGGTGATTGGCCGAAAAATTGAATGCTTTGTTGAATCCCTTTAAGTGCCAACGCTGCAACAGCATCAGGATAATATTCTAAGGATTTTCCTGGGGATACATGTGGGTGGATCCATAGTAAAGGCCCATCTTGCCACAGTACTCCAGTAGGCTGCCGCATAGTGGCAAGCACACATAACTGGAAAGGTTTATCACTCTGGAGCCTGCATAGAGTGGCATGCTGTATAGCTTGTTCTACTTTTATAAGGGCCGCTCTAGCCTCAGTAGTGAGGCTACGAGGGGAAGCAAGATCTGGATCACCGTTAAGAGTAGCATACAAAGGCTGGAGCACAATATTAGGAATATGTAAATATCCTCTTATCCAATTAATGTCTCCCAGCAATTTTTGAAAATCATTTAGAGTTTGGAAATCTTGAGTCCTGATGGTAATTTTTTGTGGTTTTAATTTGTCATACCCAATTGTCGCTCCCAAATACCTGATAGAATCTCCTGTTTGAACCTTTTCAGGTGCGATGTGCAGTCCATGTTAAGCCAACAGCATCACGAGTTCTTTTTAAGCCTCATTAACTGTCTGTTCTAATTTTGCGGCCAATAACACATCATCCATATAATGAATGATCTTGGTGGAGGAATACTTATGTCTGAGAGGTGCGAGTGCCTTCCCCACATACATTTGGCACATCGTGGGACTGTTAGCCATCCCCTGTGCCAACACCACCCACTCAAACCTTTGATCTGGTTCCTCGTGATTACACGAGGGAAGGGTGAAAGCAAAACGTTGTGAATCTTTAGGATGCAAAGGAATGGAAAAGAAACAGTCTTTAATGTCAATAACAATTATATGCCAGCCTTGAGGAACAGAGGAGAGCAGAGGCAGCCCTCTTTGAATGGGTCCCATAAGTTGCATCTGAGCATTAACTGCTTGTAGATCATGCAGTAGACGCCACTTCCCTGATTTTTTCTTAATGACAAATATGGGAGTATTCCATGGAGAAGTAGAAGGTTGGATGTGACCCAAATCAAGTTGTTCTTTGACTAGATCATGGGCTGCTGCCAGTTTAGCTGAGGGAAGAGGCCACTGAGGCACGCAAACAGGCTCCGCGGTGAGCCATGTTATGGGTATTTGAGCCCCAGTGGCCCCTAGGAAAAACCCAGACCAAACCTGTTAAGCTTTTGATGAGCTAGCACAGGATGCTTACGCCCCTGTAGGTTCCTATTAGGGTCCCCAAAAATCTTTCCAGCAGCATCCACCATCCTTGCTACAAAATCTGAAAAGGGTTCTGTAGAGCCCTGCAGAATCTTAGTCAAGTAACTAGACACCTCTCCTCTATTTGGAAGTGACTTCCATGCCCGAATGCAAATGTTGTTAATTTCATCATATGCCTCAGGAGGGAATCCTGTCTCTTGATTAGCAAATCTGCCTTGTCCTAAAAGCATATCCTTGTCCCAATGGGGGTGTCCCGACGCATAGTTTTGGGCGGCCTGCTCAACAGCGCCCTCTAGCAGAAAGGCTCTCCAGTCCAAATATTTACCTGGAGAAACACAAGCCCGAACAAGGCTAGCCCAATCTGAAGGAGTCATACAAAATCTAGCAAGTCCCTCCACCTGAGTAAGGGTGAAAGCGGCATCCACGCCATAAGTGCGGAAAGATTCCGCCAAGGTTTTAATTTTCTTAAAGCCTAAAGGCTCATGATATCTTCCCCTGTTATTGTCCTGAAATACAGGGTATGCAAGTCCCATATCTGTATTAACTGTCCTCCAAACTTGCGCATGAAAATATCTCCCGGAATTTTGGCTCCCCCCCACATACGGGGGTGGGGCAACCGGCACCATATCTTCTTTGAGATATTCTACCTCCTCCTCCTCAGAGTGTTGTTGACCGATATTGGATCCTGTCCCCTTTTTACAGTAGGCCTGCGTGCCTGTATCCCTTTTTTCTTTTTCTTCACTTTTATCTTTTGTAGTTGTTGTAACAATATATCAAGGTCCTCAGAACTCTCTGAGCCACTTGTGTTCTCAGGCGTTTTTAATTCAGCCAAGTCTGGGTAGAGCCTTCTCCTATTTTTAGTTTCAGGCTCTTTTGCCTTCTCACTACTCTTACTCCCAATGTTCTCTGCCGCTTCACTATGTGATCCTTCAGACTTTTCCTCATGTAGTTGCTCAAAAACTTCTTGTCCTTTAGTAAGTGCTTCCTGACATCTGCCATCTGGGAGGCAACTACGGATCATCTTCCAAAGGGGTATCACCCCACCCTCTAATATGCCCTGCTCAGAAGCAAAGTCAAGATCTGTGCCTAACTTATCCCAGCTAGGTATAGTAAGGCTGCCCGAGAACGCAAACCACGGTGCAGCAATATCTGTCTTCCGTAAAAATCTCTGTAAAGTACTACGTTTCACTTCTAGGCCCTTGCAACGTAACAGGTTATCTAGGGCCAGGAGAAGCGGACTTGAAGATACGGCACTCATGACACAACAAAAGACACACAAAAAACAAAAGTGAAAGTAAGAGCGAAAGTACACAGTGCAGCTGCAATAAGATGTAATGCTCTCTCTGGCTTTACAGAGGAGCTGCCGCTTTGATAGCGGGTCCCACTTACCTGGGACTAATCCCCGCTTTGACCGCGGGTCCCCCTTACCCGGGACTAACCTCCGCTTTGACCGCGGGTCCCACTTACCTGGGACTAACCGGTGCACCACCCCTGACTGCTGAAAGTTCTGGTTCCCGGGTTTTCAGCACCACTTGTCGCGACCCCTTGCCTGCAAGGAAGATGCAACTCAGGAATCTTCTTTCAGCAGTTTATTCAGGCCCTTGATATTTCTTCTTCTTCCTTGTTGGATGCCCCTTCCAGCCTTAATAAAGCATCCCAAGCCCCAATGCAAAGCTTCCACGTGGAACTTTCTCACAGGGTGCTGAAAAACCATGCACCAACTCTCCCAAACAAGGAGTTGTTTGTTACAGACCACAGTGGAGCCAGCACCATCCTGAAATGGCGACCATAATCTGCAGAAGCGGCTCACCACACACAAACATGGAACTCTGCTGGCCTAAAGTCTTCTTAAGAAACTCCCTCTGAGGTTGGGCACATGTAATATATGTTGTTCTCAGGAGCTTTAGCTTCCATTGTAGTGAGACCATCAAAGCTGGGTCTGCATCTATGGGACCTGGAGGACATGGTTACTTATTTTAAAATGAACATGAGGAAGCATTGCTAAATCCTCTCTTTGTAGGTAAACTGTGGCCACTGGGGGCTAAGTGTCTCCCCATTTGCACTGTGAACCCATTTGTTCATACTCCATCTTTCGTGGTGTTTCTTGCTGCTGCACTGGGAGTTTGGTATTTGCTTCACGAATCAAGGAGTTCAACTGGGACACAGTGCTGGAGGGAGTTCTGTCACGTTTGGTGGGTCAGGGTCTGCAGGAAAATGCACCAACCAGGCTTCTATCCCACAAGCTTGCCTCTTTGAGCATAGTAACCTGATTCTGAACATTGCCCTGAAACTCCTCAATATCACAAGATGCCTTTACATAGAAGGGTCTGCTGGCTGCACCATATCAGTCTTAATCCATTTGGAAGCCAATGGCATATCCACGTGGCCACACCACAGATTTTTTATCACACACCTGCCCACAATTTCTCTAGGCCCACTACTCAGCAGCCTCCAACTTACTAGCATGTCTTTTCTATATTATTTTCATGAAACCCAGTCAATCAAGGCACCTTCATGTATACTTATGATCAGAAACAGGACATCCAAAGGTTCTCCAGTGCCACCTGCTCATGGGAATTTTAAGCATTTCATGGTATTTATCTAACCATTTTTCAAGGATGAAGTTGGAGGCACTATGGGTTTCAATTCATTTAGGGACCATTAAATGGTGAGAAAGCTCATTTCAATGAAAGATCTGGAGAACTCTCACAGGCAAGGCTTCCCAAAGAGTGGCCAAAATTTCACATGAAGCCAGGCCCATTGAGGTCTACAATGTGAGGTCCTTGTTTGTTTTGACTCTCAACTATGGTTGCCAAGTCTTTCAGAATAAAATAATGTGATATCCTGGCTGAGATTTCCAGTGCTCTGTGGAAAGCAACCCTGGGCCAAGACTCATTTTCCAAGGGCGACTCTCATGCGAGGCCTCCTAAAATCCCAACACAATTCATTGCAATACTTCTCTGAGGTCAGTTCCAGAAATCAGTCTCTAAGTGGAATCACACCAGAGTTGAAGCCCAGGTGTAACCAATCATCTCTTCCAACCGCCACACAAGTGATCACATTTAAAACCAAAACACTCCCACCTAGCCCTCATCTTCTTCCATGAAGACACTCATAATAACCTCTGGCTGGAGGTTTACTTGAGAGACACAGCCCAAGACAGTGTCCAAAAGAAGCTCCCTTACCCCTCATTTGCCTAAAGGCCCGGACTCCCTTCCTGTGAACCAGGAGTGATTAAATATGCCTGCTGTTAATACTGCTTCGCTTCTCCAATTTGTGGCCTACTGACTGTGGAGTTTAGATTCTTTATGTGAATTGGAGTTATGAGAAAACCCAAGCACCAATGGGCTAGACTCTACAGAGCTTTGAAGAACTCATTAGACCCAAGGAATCCCTATTCTCACTTGACGGAGGAAGGAACATTACAGAGGAAGGTGAGAGACTTCATGCAAAATGACTGCTCTTTTGGCCATTTTCGTTTTGGATGCACACATGGAATCTTTATTTAGACCCAACAGGTGCTGAGAATCTAAGCCACAGCCTCACACAGAACCAAGAGGCTGATTCAGACTCATCCCATTCCAAAGCAATTAAGCAAAGAGCCCAAGGTGATACCCATTCATTTCCATCTGAAAACTGTTTTCTTCAGGCTTCACAAAGGGGCGACCTGAGGCAAAGACCTTCCTGACATTCAGGGCAACGGACAAATAGGTAAGCAAAAGACCCAAAGCAGGGTTTCTCCACTGAGACTCTCCTAGTCACACTGATATCTGAGTTTTCTGATATGCTCCCATTCCCTTCAGCTATCCAGTACATAGCCATGTCACAAAGCTTGGAGGTGGTACATAACTTGGAAACAAAATCATGAGCCTATTCTAGAGAGAGGCCAAAATCAGGAAGAATACGGAACTTAGGAAGATTGTAGGTGTTGTACATCTATAAGGCAAGCCACAGTCCATTCATAAATTAGGGAGGATGAATGCTGAGAAGCTTTCTACTAGACATAACACATCCATTGATGCATTCTCTTTTCTAATATCTACAACCACAGACACAGTGGGATACACAGACATAGAAACACTCGCCTTGTCAAAGGACTTACTAGACACAGTCCATTCCAAACCAAACAAACTGCCTTTCCTACGTATTCTTAGAACATGAGACAAAACCACAAACTCACACCCATACCCACAAAGATACCTCTTTCCCCCAAGTAGGTATGTGACTATCCAGAGAGTCCTCTGACTGGTGGGCCATTTTTTGTTCCCCCGAAATGGCCTGTCCTGTCTAAGATCTGGTCTACTTGGCCAACTCTGTGAAGTTGTCAGGGCCCAGCAGTGAGCCACTACCTGCGTTCTTAGGAAAGGCCGCTCTTCAGAGCTCTCCTGGCATTTGGCCATACTCACATCAGTATTTACCAAGAAAGACGGACTCTGTCCTTGGTAAGTCTAAACAAGTGAGACCACTGGGACTGAGACTGGGCCTGCCTCTGGGTGCTTGTCTTCCTGGATTCCAAGTTCAGAGAGTTCCATCACCAAGGAAATTAGGTAAGGTCACTTCCTTCAGAAACTGAATGAGGTCACTGCCTTGGCAACCACTTTGTCCTAACAGTTTCTTCAAACGGTCCTTTGAGATGGAGGCTGCCCCTATTTCCTGTGACAATTTCACAAGTTAGAATGTTATATTAACCATAGGCACTTGGAACAGCTCTCCACACAGGCCTGGTTTGGTTTATCTTCTCTACATTAAAAAGATAGAGGCTGATTCAGACACATCCCTTCGTCCTGACCAGGTTTTTTTTGCAATGTAATAGGACTTTCGCTTTCTCAGGTCCTTCATAGTTCCCTACATCTTCTCCAGGGATCATATCTACATGGACCTTTGAGCTTCTCAGCAGGTGAAAGATTCCCTATATTCCTGTATTGTAAGACCAACTCTGTGGCTGCTCTTTTGTAAAGTTAGATTAGGGAACAGTGTATGATTAGGGTTAATAACAGGTTTGATTAGGGTTAGGAATCATTCTGCTGGATGAATAATGGTATTGGTATTCTGTGATATTTAATAATATAGAGGTGAAGTATAAGTATGAAAACAGAATTCTAGGTAAGATTTGAAGCCCAGAAGGGCATTGGTCACTTTAGTGGGATACTTACCTTTGTACTATGTTCTGCACAGATGTCTCAAATAAATAGATAAACAATGGCAAAGGACCATGTACCTTGGTTGATTGAATGTCTAAGAGAACATCCAGTCAAAAAGGCATAGTCGATAGGATTAGGAAGATAGTGTTGGTTTAGATAGAAAAGTGAGTATAGGATTTGGACCAAAAGTTCTTTAGCAATAGAGTTTTGGTTAGAGAGTGAATGTAAATGTCAGCACATGTGAAGAGTCGGTCACAGTGATGAACTGGAAAAAATATGTAGGAAAGCAGATATCAATAGAGACATTAGGAAATCAGGCAAAGTATATAGTGAGTGATAGGATTAGACATATTCAACAGGCTTGAGATTGAATATATAATCTTAGGAAGAAACAAATATGTAGTCACCAATAGGATAGACATTTGAGAGCATTAGGCAACCTGGACATGGGTGTTTTTAGTAATCCATGCACACTTTCTATTTAGGATTTGGTACAAACATAAGTGTGACATTTGCTTTTTTTGTGTCCAGAATATTACACTGATAAAATATATATGTATATCAGATGACATGAGTATTTCTTCCACCATTTCTAGGAGCAATATATTGAAGACATATAAATTAGTATTGGGGGTACAAATAGGTGCACCCTTTTTCTATGAATATAGAGATAATGCATGACTAAACCATACTGTGAATAAATAGTATCACTGTTTTCAACTTTAAATAATGGATTGAATTGATATCTGAAAATATACAGGAAATTTTATATTTATGTACATACATTCATTCAAACCAGTTATATATCTATTGGTAATATTAGGGTTATAGTTTATCATGAAGTGTGTGTGAGTTTTGCTTCAAAATTGAGTATGGAAATCGAAAATAATGTGTTTGGAAAGAAGTCTAATGAAAAGACCAATCAAGACACCTGGAGAAATACATGTGTTCAAAAGCAGGAATTGATTGTAAGTGAAACAAATGCCCATAAATTTGTGAATTTGTGGATGAAATATATATCCTATGATGTCCATTATATGAAGAAATATTAAGTACCAGTGTTGAATAAAATTGAACGTCAAAATACACACCTTGTCCCATCGGAATCTACTTGCATTGATGTTAAACTGGGTCAGTTACTGTAGAAATATTAGTTTTTGTATGCACCACTCATTCAACTTAGTGTTCAGTACTAGGATACAAATATGTTTTTCAGGTGGATGAATATTTCTGAGAATAATCTTGTGAAAAGTTGATTATAAATCCAAGTCCATGAACATGAATGAATTTAGGGAATTTAAATAAGACACATATATTTCATAGTTTGAAAAATCTGGAGAGTGTGTATTTGTACATATATACACATATTTATATATACACAAAACACACACAGAGACATTAAAAAGTAGTAATATATATGCCAATCAAAATTCATCAATAAATATATATTATCCACAGATGACAAAACATATATTTTACTGAACATGGATTTATGTATATTGTTGTTCTACCAGGGGACTCAACCATAGGTTGAATTTTCTTTTCCAACAGCGTTTAAGAGGAGTGATCTTTTTTCAGAATTTGTATCGGCCAAGTCAGCCACCTCACAAAAATGTACCTGTGATACCAGGTAGGATTCTATAAGTGCATGTAAAAATACATGTGATGAATAGGATACAGAGAAAGGGATACAGGAATTCACATATTTGTTAATTTTAAAAACACATGAAGAATTATTTCAATTGAAAATTTACTAGATTTATAACACCTAGCGTTTATCATGCAAAAGGCAAGTCCAACTATACACCATGCCTCCACTGAACTTCTTGTATTTCTATTCTGTTTGCATTATTTTTCTCCATCATCTTAGGATTAGTTGTCAGACTCTAGTAAGGTATGTGAATATTTCTCAGAATAATCTTGTGAAAAGATTATTATAAATCCACATTCATGAATATGAAAAATTTAGGAAGTGTAAAATAAGACACATATATTTCATATTTTGAATAATCTGGAGAGTGTGTGTGTGTGTGTGTGTGTGTATATATATATATATACACACTCATGCACACACACACACACACACACACACACATATACACAGACATTAAAAAGTAGCACTATATGTCAATTGAAAATCACCAAGAAATATATATCATTCACAGATTCAAATAAATTCATTTTACTGAACATGGATTTATGTATAATGTTGTTCAACTAGGAAGCTCACACATAGGTTGAATTTTCAATTCCAATAGCGTTTAGGAGGAGTGATCCCTTGTCAGAATTTGTATCTGCCAATTCAGCCACCACACAAGAATGAACGTGTGGTAACAGGTAGGATTCTATATGTGCATATAGAAATACAGGTCCTGAATAGGCATTAAAAACATATGGAGAACTATTTCCAAAAAAAATTGACTGGATTTATAACTCCTACCCTATATTATGCAAAAGGCAAGTCCAACTATACACCATGCCTCCTCTGAACTGCTTGTAGTTCTATTCTTTTTGGGTTATTTTTCTCCAACATATTAGGATTAGTATTCAGAATCTAGTAGAGTATGTGTTAATGTCAGGGATTCAATATTTTGAATGGAAAATTGGAAAATTTATCCAATGTGTATGCAAATATGTGCAACACAAAAATCTTCCCACTTTCATCCAGAACAATGCCTTGACATTACCTTCACCCCAAGTAAGACACAATTAGAGGAGAAGTGTTAGAAAATCTGTGAATACTTATCTGGAATGGAATATGATAAGGAGTTCACAACCATGGACGTGGTAGAGGAGTTTCCAGAAGTAAGGGACAGGGTAAACACTCCACAATAATGGAGCTCTGCTGGCCTAATGACTTCTTGAGAAACTGCCTCTGAGTTTGGGCACTTGAAATATATGTTGTTGTCAGGAGCTTTTGCTTTTTTTCTAGTGAGATGATCAAAGCTGGGTCAGCATCTATGTTACCTGGAGGACATAAATTGTAATATTCCAATGAACATGAGGGAAGAGTGCTGGATTCTCTTTTTGTGGGTATGCTGTGGCCACTGGTGGCTAAGTGTCTCCCTGTGTGGACTGTATAGTCATTTATTGCTCTTCCACTCTCCATTGTGTTTCTTGCTCCTGCACTGGGAGTTTGGTATTTGCTTCACCAAATACATGGAGCTCAACTGGGACACAGTGCTGGTGGGAGTTATGTCACGTGTGGTGGGTCAGGTTCTGCAGGAGAATGCACCAACCAGGTTTCTAACCCACATAGTTTACCCCCTTGAACATAGCAAGCTGATTCTGAACATTGCCTTGAAACCTCTCCATATATCAAGATGCCTTTAAATAGAAATTTATGCTGGCTGCACCATGTCAGTCCCAAGCAATTTGGAATCCAATGGTAGATCCTCATTCCCCTACCACAGATGTTTTATCACACATATGCCCACCACTTCTCTAGGCCCACTACTCAGCAGGATCCAACCTATAGGCTTCTCTGTTCTACACCATTTTCAGGAAACCCAGTCAATCAAGGCACTCTCTCGTATACTCATGATCAGCAACAGGACACCCAAAGTTTCTCCAGTGCCACCAGGTCATTGAAATTTCAAAAATTTAATGGTATTTATATAGCCATTTTTCAAGGATGAAATTGGAGGCACTGTGGATTTCAATTCATTTAGGAACCCTTAAATGGTGAGAAAGCTCATTTCAATGAAAGATCTGGAGAACTCTCACAGGCAAGGGTTCCCAAAGAGTGGCCAAAAGGTCATATGAAGCCAGGCCCATTGAGGTCTACATGTGAGGTCCATGTGTGTTTTGACTCTCAATTATGGTTGCCAAGTCTTTCAGAATAAAATCATGTGATATCCTGGCTGAGATTTCCAGTCTCTGTGGAAAGCGACACTGATCGCATTTTCCAAGGGCAATTCTCATGCGAGGCCTCCTAAAATCCCAACACAATTCATGGCAACACTTCTCTGAGGTCCGTTCCAGCACTCAGTCTCTAAGGGGAATCACACCAGTGTTCAGGCCCAAGAGGACCCAGGCATCTCTTCCAACTGCCACACAAATGACCTCAATTAAATCAAAACACTCCAACATGGGCCTCATATTCTTCCATATAGACACTCATCATAACCTCTGGCTGAAAGTTTCCATAAGGGGTGCAGCCCAAGACAGTGTCCAAATTAAGCTCTTTTACCCCTCATTTGCCTAACATCAGGGTGGACTGTACACCCTTCCTTTGAACCAGGAATGATCAAATAGCCCTGCCGTTAATACTGCCCTGCTACTCCAATTTGAGGCCTACTGACTGTCAGGTATTGATTCTTTCTGTGATTTGGAGTCATGACAAAACCCAAGCCCCTATGGACTATCCACTGTAGGGCTTTGAAGAACTCTTTTGACGCAAAGGATCCCTATTCTCACTTGATGGAAGTCAGGAACTGAAAAGTTCGGACGAACGTCTTAGGAAAAGACCACCAAGAGTCTGTCTCATGCCACCGCAAAAGGGTTTATTGTGGGTCCAGCATGCTGGGGCTCAGAGCTCACTTCAGAGGAGCAAAGAACAAAGAGCCCCAGAACAACTTGAGCAGAGTTTATATACATTCTATCGAGAGGGCAGGGTTTTTACATACATCATAGCCTCTTTTAGAAAATCATCTTATACCCCAGCAAAATCAAATAACAACTCTAAAACATGATTAGCACATTCATTGGCGGGAACAGGTCGTGCAGTGGGTGATTGGTCAGCCCTGAGAAGGGGTTAACATTTAAACTGATTGGTTGAAGCCCTGAGATGTATACGTGCAGATCTGCATGGTTTCTGGGAAGGGGTGTTAAGTATCTAGCTGGTCAGGGAAGATTTCAACACACATCTAATAGGAAGATCTGGGAATTGTCTTAAGTGCCACAGGAATTTCAGGTTCTGAGTGCAGCTTGAAAGCTTTACAAAACCTGGTTCTTTACATTTCAATTTCAATATGTTTTATTCTTTCATTTCCCACTCCTTTTTCTGACTACTTTTAATCTTAAAAGTAATGTTTCATAATTATTCTGGTGTCTCAAATTCTATTTCTGCCAGTGGAGCATATTTCTGTCTGATTAGCATGAGTTTTACCTACCCAATCTGAGCCTGGAATAAGGAAACTATCCGGTGAAGCAAACAAGGTCCCACAGTTAGCAACACCTTAAGGATGATCAGGGGTCAAGCTAAGTCTGATAGGAGTGTAGTTAACCAGGGGGACTGGGTAAACCATGACTCAAACCACCCTTGTTGAATCTCCCTTTCTCTCTGGCGCTATTCAAGTTATTTTCTTAATTTACTCATGGATTATTTTGCAACTCCAGTAGGGTCAGCATAAAAACAACAGTATTCTCTCAGTGCCGCACAGAGACCCCTTCCCTCATGAAGGGGAAATCTAGTCCTCCCCTGTTCTGTAAAACAAATGCAGAGAGAGAGAGAGGTTAAGGATTCCTGCAGCACTGTGATAGAGGTTTCTAACGTCTTCAAGTCTTGATCTATTGATGTTTCTAATTGGGCCAATTGTTGTGACCCACGGATCATAGCAGCTGTTCCCATACCCACTTCTGCAGGACCTCCTATCCCCAATAGGATGGCTAGAGTAAGGGACAATGGCTCCCGGTGAAATTGGGTTGTTTGTCCCCCAAGTAGACCTTCGAATTATTCTGCATCATGATAGAGCACCCTGGGGAGTATCTGCACCATTACACAATAATTTACAGAGCTGTCAAATACCTGGGCTGAAAGGCAATGAGTTCTGACTGTGTGGAGTTCAGTACCATAAACATTCCTTTAATTAGTTCCCAGGGGGTGGAGTCAGCTGTACTCTGGACTGGGGAAGTAGGCAAAGACGGAAACCGGGAATTATGAGATGGTAGAGGGGTCCTGGTAGATCTAGGCATGGGAGGTTTAGGAGGCTTAATTCCTGGCTTGAGGGGATTGGGCCCTATTGCTGTGGGATTTTCTTTCTTTTTAAGCTGGAGGGTGAACCAGAGACCAAAGTCATAACCAGGGTCATAAATATAGAATTGCATTCCCCACGTATTTCTCATAGGCCATTTTGTTCTGAGGTAGCCCCTTCCTTTGGAAGTGAAAGTTATATTGAGGGGGTAACATAGACTATTCTTTCCACAGCGAGTTTTTGACACCACTTGGCTAGCGGCACATTTCTTGGGATCAATCCAGGTGTCATTTCATCCTACCCAAATCTTGCTGTCTGGGGAGTTTGGGTTCCACCATGCAGCTTCCGTTTGTTCACAACCCCAATATCTAAAATAAAAGTTACTGGGTCCTCCACAGGTTTGGGCCTGTTTGTGACTTTCGAAATCTGCTGGGCACACATAATAGTCTTGACTGGCTAGTTTACACATGAGCTTGGGGAGATGACATCCATAATTCATGGGGTAAAGTGGTCTATGTTGCCATGGTTTGCATTTGAGTGGGATCTGTGTGGGGTCCTCTATGTCAGGGAGATCCCAGTCAGAGAGTCCTATGGGAAGCTGACAAATGTCCGGGGGGAGAGATGGCCACCAATTCCATAAGGGGGCTGTATGTGAAATACACCACCCTACTTGCCCAGTAGGATTTATAACTTGCCATCGTTGCTGAACAGGCTGATGGGGATTAGGACTGCTGATGGTCAGGGGAAGAATCCATAGCCCTACCCACACGACGGACACGCAACTTGAGATGGTTACCAGTCTGTTTCAGTTTCCAGCCGGAGTCTGTACAGGGTGCAGGCATGAGATGGGTGGTATGGATCTATGAAGTGATCTCATCCACTTTCACCACTGTGGGTGTTATAAGCAGCACCTGGTATGGTCCTTTCCAGCGGGGTTCCAGGGATGACACCTGATGCCATCTCACGTAGATGAACTCTCCCACTTGATATCGATGTGGGGTTCCCTCATCTCCAGGCTGATTAGCAGAGGCCAACTGTTTCCACAGGTATTGCTGGGTGCTGGTTTTGTTCAAGGGCTTTAAGTCTGTCAAGCAAGGGTGTGTGAAAGGAATCATTAAGTCTCCTAGTTGGGGTTAGGTCCCTTACTGAAGGAGGGGCACCATAGAGAATTTCATAAGGGGTGAGGTTACACAAAGAGGAAGACTTGGTATTTCTTGCACAAAACAGTGCATAACTTAGGAACAGAGTCTACTTTTTCATGCCAGTCTCCAAGCTTTATTTCGTTAAGGTCTCTATGATGGTTCTATTCATCCTTTCTACCTGTCCTGAGCTCTGGGGTCTATAAGCACAATGTAACTTCCAATTAATCCCCAGGGTCCTGGCAAATCCCTGTCTTACCTGGGCCATGAATACCGGTCACTTATCCGACCCTATTACCTTAGGCAGGCTGAACCTTGGAAAATGTCTTCTAGGATCTTTTTGACCACCAGCTGAGCCGTTTCTTTCTTCATGGGGAAGGCTTCGACCCATCCTGAAAAAGTATCTACAAAGACTAGGAGACATTTAAGTCCAATCCTTGCTGGCTTTATTTCAGTAAAGCTCACTTCCCAGAATTGTCCTGGTCTGATTCCTCATAAGCGCTTCCCTGAAGTAAGCTTCGATGGGTAAGTATTAACTAATTGGCCAACTTGACAAGCTGTAGTCACCTGCGCAGTTATTTCTTTCCTCTGTGAGTCAGTCAATAATAATTCCTTCCTTTGGTCCTTTGAGAGTGCCTATAACTTCTTAGAGTCTAAGTGGGTGAGCTGGTGTATGTCTTTGAGATAAAGGTGGGCTTTTGAAAATTGTGTACTTGGCTCTGTAGGTTCCCAGAGTTCTGTATCCGTCTCCTCAGATGATAAGTTGCCTGAATGTTCCTGTGCGGCCAAGTCTCCTGATTGTTGTTCCCCCCGGTGTGGAAAAAGTGAACAGAGGCACTCCGTTTAAGGCTGCCAATTAGCTTCCTCATCTGCCCTTCTGTTTCCAACCGCCACGGGGTCGTTTCCCTTCTGGTGCCCTGGACAGTGCACTATGCCTAGGTCCGTAGGGCCCTGCACTGCTGAGAGAAGGTGGAGGATCATATCTTTGTTCTTTATTTCTTTATTTGTTTCCCAGCGGAGGTTAATAGCTGCCTTTGCTGGTAAATAGCCCCGTGCACATTTGCAGTGGCAAATGCATAGCGGCTATCAGTGTATATGGTGGCCCTTTTGCCTGATGCTAGTACCAATGCTTTCGTAAGGGCAATCAGTTCTGCCTTTTGGACTGATGTCTCTTCTGTGAGACCAGAGAAACAGATGACATTAGTTTTGCTAACTACTGCTGCTCCAGCCCACCAGGTACCATCTTGGAGGAAGCTGCTCTCGTTCGTAAACGATACGACTTCAGGGTGAGGCAGTGGCTGGATCCTTCAAGTCTCGTCCTATACTGGTTTCTCTGCCTCTTTTTGGGCCACTCTTTGTCCAAGTTTTCTTTTTCTTTACAGTAGGCACATTGATCTGAGGCCAGGGGCAGCCTTTGGCATGGGCCCATGTATCCCTTCATGTCTCCGTGCTTTTTAACTTCTGGTCTATTTGCTGCTCTGACCAAAACCTTAGCCAATGATTTAGTCTGCCTTTTGCTCCTTTCATCCTCCTTTTGTTCCCTTTCCTTCTCTCTCATCTGTTTCCATTCCTCCTCAGTTTCTCTCTTATAATATACTTTCTCAGTTTCTCTGACTAAATCTCTTAAGGTCATATCTTGTAATCCATCTAGACGTTGTAACTTTCTCTTAATATCTAGGGCAGCCTGCTGGATAAAGGCCATTGCAACAGAGGTTTTTTTGTCCTCTGCCTGAGGATCAAAATTAGTATATTTTCTATTTGCTTCCATAATTCTCTCCAGAATCATAGAGGGAGACTCATTAGGACCTTGGATTATCTCTCTTACCATGGCCAAATTAGTCGGCCCTCTGGCGGCCACTCGGAGCCCCGCTATTAGAGCCCGGTGATAAGTGGACAAATGCTACCAACCTTCAAAGGTGTTGGGGTCCCAGTTTTGTCGGTTCATGGGCCCATAAGGACGAAGAGGGAGCATCACAGTGGCTTCTGAGTTTTCTATTTTCCGTAGCTGGCGGGTTTCTTCAGGTGGCCCAGCTTCCACCAGAAAAGGAGGGGCTGCTGCTGCTGCAGAGAAGTCCCTTGGAGGGCTTGGGTCTGGCCCAATTGCCTCTAGTGGCGGAGAGGCTGAGTCAGTGGTGGGAGAATCATCTGGAATGTGTTGGCGGTTGGGGAGCGAGGGTAGAGGATAAGGAGGGGGAGGATTGTCCAGTCTTGTGACTCAGGAAGAATGGGGGGAAGATGGGGAGGGAACGGAAGGTTTGAATGATAGGATCCTGGGGAAGGGGTATATGGCTGTTGATCTGGGTGGCCACGTGGTCCCGGCTGAAAGACAATATCTCTGACTTTTCGGATTAGAGGGAAGTAGAAGGATCCTTCTGCGGGCCACCCGACTTTGAGGATGGGCCATTCTGAAGCACAGAGAGTCTGCCAGGTCTGACATTTAACTGAAAAATAATGATTCTGGGCCCTTGAGCGGACATCAGTCCAATGATCAAGGGTCAGCGACAGAAGCATGAAAGTGCTTTGTCCCATAATGGGAGTTACTCAAAAAGAGACAGTGAAGACACAAACGCAACACAGACAAAGACAAACAGTAAACGTTTAACATGGGTCCAAGACAAATATTAGAACTCAGTAACTGGCAAAACCTGATGGGTTAGACAATAAAGACAGACAGTAAACTCAACATGAGTTCGGGACAATGAACAAAACTGTGTAGCCAGCAAAATCTGATGGGCTGGCAAACGGAATCCTGAAGCAAAATATAACCGAGTTGAGGAAACTAATATTCCTTGATTTCCCTCATCCTCTGGAGTGTCCCCCAGGGACGTGGCCAGTAGCTCTGTGACACGTCTGCCAGCCACCGTCAGAGAGAGCTAATGCTCTTCACCGACAGCCACTTTGCCAAGCCCTCACCTGAAACCCGAAACCAGAAAGAGGCGCCTTTCTTACCCTGAGAGGAGTCCCTTGGGGTCTTTCGTCCGCTGTGCCGGATATCTCACCTGGGGCCTCCAGATGAAAAGGTGGGGCGAACATCGGAGGAAAAGACCACCAACAGGCTTTCTCAGGCAACACCAAAGGGTTTATTGGGGGTATAGCGTGCTGGAGCTCAGGGCTCACTTCAGAGGAGCAAAGAACAAAGAGCCCTAAGAACCACTCGAGCGGAGTTTATATACATTCTTTAGAGAGGGTAGGGACTTTACACACATCATAGCCTCCTTTAGCAAATCATCATATTCCACGGGAAAATCAAATAACAACTCTAAAACATGATTAGCACATTCATTGGCGGGAACAGGTTGGGCAGGGGGTGATTGGTCAGCCCTAAGAAGGGGTATACATTTAAATTGATTGGTGGATGCACTGTGATGTATACGTGGTGAGCTGCATGGTTTCTGGGGAGGGGCTGTTAAGTAACTAGGTCCTCAGGGAAGATTTCAACACACATCTAATGTGCAAATCCGGGAATTGTCTTAACTGCCACAGGAATTTCAGGTGCTGAGTGCAGCTTGGAAACTTTACAAAACCTGGTTCTTTACATTTCAATTTCAATTTCTTTTATTCTTTCAGAACCTTACAGAGGAAGGCGAGAGAGTTCATCGACAATTACTGCTATTTTGGCTATATTGGTTTTGGATGCACACATGGGATCTTTCTTTAGATCCATCTGGTGCTGATAATCTAAGCCATAGCCTCAAACAGGGCCAAGAGGCTGATTAAAACATATCCATTTCCAAAGCAATTACTACTCTGAAGTCAGTTACAGAACTCAGTCTCTTAGGAGAATCACGCCAGTGTTAAAGCCCAGGTGAACACAGTCATCTCATCCAAAAGCCACACAAGTTACCACAATTAAAATCAAAACAATCCCACATGGCCCTCATCTACTTCCATATAGTCACTCATGATAACCTCTGGCTGGAGGTTTCCTTAAATGGCACAGCCCAATAGAGTGTCCATAATAAGCTCCCTTCCCCTCATTTGCCTAAATTCAGGGTGGCCTGGACACCCTTCCTGTGAACCAGGATTGATCACATAGTTCTGCCATTAATACTGCTCTGTTTCTGCAATTTGAGGCCTACTTACTGTCAGGTATAGATTCCTTATGTGATTTGGAGTCATTATTAAACCCAAGCACCTTTGCAGGGATTGGAAGAACTCATTTGACCCAAAAAATCCCAATACTCCCTTGATGGAGGTCAAGAACCAAACAGAGGAAGGCAAGAGACTTCATCCACAATGACTGATTTTTTGCCATTTTGGTTTTGGATGCACACATTGGATCTTTCTTTAGATCCATCCGATGCTGATAATCTAAGCCACAGCCTCACACAGGGCCAAGAGGCTGATTCAGAGACATTCCTTTCCAAAGTAATTAAGCAAAGAGCCACAGGTGATGCCCATTCATTTCCATTTTAAAACTGTTTTCTTCAGGCTTCACAAAGGGTGGCCTGAGGCAAAGACCTTCCTGACATTCAGGGCAACAGAACAATAGGTAAGCAAAAGGGCCAAAGCAGGGTTTCTCCACTGAGACTTTCCTGGTCACACTGATATCTGAGTTTTCTGAGATGCTTGCCATTCCCTTCAGCTATGGATTACATGGCCATGTCACAGAGTTTGGAGGTGGTACATATTTTGGACACAAAACCATGAGCCTATTCTGGAGAGTGGCCAGAATTCAGGAAGAAAACAGGAACTTAGGAAGACAGTACATGTTGTCCATTGATGAGGCAACCTGCAATCCATTCCTAAAATGGGTAGGATGAATGCTGGGAAGCTTTCTACTAGACAGGACACATCCATTGATTCATTCTCTTTTCTAATGTCTACAACCACGGACACAGTGGGATACACAGACATAGAAACACTCGCCTTGTCAAAAGACTTTCTAGAAACATTCCACTCCAAACCAAGCAAGCCGCCTTCCCTACCTATTCTCAGAATATAAGACAAAACCACAAACTCACACCCACACTGAAAAAGGCACCTCCTTCCCCAAAGTAAGTCTGTGACTATCCAGAGTGTCCTCTGAATGGTGGGCTATACTATGTTCCCCAGAAATGGCCTGTCCTTTCTCAGATCTGGTCTCCTTGGCCAACTCTGTGAAATATCAGGAGCCCGCGGTGAGCCACTTCTTGCTTTCTCTGGAAAGGACAGTCTTCAAACTTTCCTGGCATTTGGCCATCCTCACATCAGTAGGTACCAAGAAAGACTGACTCTGTCGTTGGTAAATTTAAACAAGTGATCCCACTGTACTGGGAATTGGACTGGTTCTGGATGCCTGACTTCCTGGATCCCAAGTTCACAGAGTTCCATCACCAAGGAAGTGAGGTGAGGTCACTTCCTTCAGGAACTGAATGAGGTGACTGCCTTAGCAACCACTTTTTCCGAACAGTTGCTTCCATACTTCCTCTGACACTTTCACAAGTTAGATAGGTATCTCAACCATAGGAACCCAGGAACAGCTCTCCACAAAGGCCTTGGTTGGTCCATCTTTTCTACATTAAGGAGAGAGGGTGAATGAGACACAACCCTTCATCCTTACCAGGTTGTTTTCCATGGAATATGACTTTTGCTCTCTCACGTCCTTCATAGTCGCCTACATGTTCTCCACGGATCATTTCTGCATGGACCTTTGAAGTTTTCAGCAGGTGGAAGATCCACTACATTCCTGTATTGTAAGACCAACTCTGTCCCTGCTGTTCTGTAATGTTAGATTGAGGAAACAGTGTATGGTTAGGGTTAATAACATGTGTGATTTGGGTTAGGAATCATTCTGCTGGATGAATAATGGTATTGGGAACCTGCGATATGTATGAGAATATATAGGTGAAATATATGTATGAAAACAGAAATCTAGGTAAGATTTGAAGCCCAAAAGAGCATTGAGCCCTTGATTGGAATACTTAGCTTTGAATTAGGTTGTGCACAGATGTGTCAGATTAATCAATATACAATGGCATAGGACCTTGTACCTTCGATGATTGAATGTCGAAGAGAACGTCCAGTCAAAAAGGGATAGTCGGAAGTGAAAGGTTAATAAAATAGGTATTTGTCACTTCCTGGGAAGAATTTTGTGTTTATTCCGAGCATAATGTAGTTGTAAAAAAAAATGATTAAATTAAAAAGACACCTTGAAGAGCGTCAATGAGAGAGTGAGAGGACCAAAAAAAGTGGTTTGAGACTTGGTTCACCTAGTCCCCCTCTTTGACTACTTTTTTATCAACCCTGGCCTGTCCGATAATAATCTCCATATTATTGCTAACTATAAAACCCTGTTTGCTCAACCGTGTAATTTCTTTTCTCTAAGCTCAAATTGGACAAGTTAAACTTATGGTAATACCCCACTAGCAGACATAGAATGTGACACCCCCCAATGATCACTTTTATGATTAAAAGTAGCTAGAAGAAGAAGTGGGGAATGAAAGATTAATAAAATATGTACTTGTCACTTTTTTTTCTGTATGCTTAACAAAACACTGTTGAAATCTTGAGAACTGTTTGCTAATCTTGTTCCCAGAATGTCCTGTCCCCAAATGCCAAACTGCAGAATGTACTCCCTCACCCGGTTGAATGCAAACCGCCCACTCTCCCTCACCCATCAATAAACTTCGCTCCCTGCCCTCCCCAAAGAAAGTATATAAGCTCTGCTTAAGCTCTTCTCAGGGCTCTCTGCTCTATTCAAGTGAGCTCGGACCCCCTGCATGCTGGCCCCCTATAAACCCTTTGCTGTTGCATGAGATAGTC
Organism: Callospermophilus lateralis; assembly: GCF_048772815.1. NCBI lineage: Eukaryota > Metazoa > Chordata > Mammalia > Rodentia > Sciuridae > Callospermophilus > Callospermophilus lateralis. The sequence goes on from NW_027514481.1 coordinate 678,735, forward strand.
TTTTGGTGGTCTCTTCCTCCGAAGCTCGCCCAATGTTTACTTTGATGATTGGGTGTAGAAAAGAACATTCAGTCAAAAAGGGATAGTCGGTAGGATTAGGAAGATAGTTGTTAGGTTTAGGAAGAAGAGTGAGTATAGGTTTTGGAAAAAAAATATTCTTTATCAATAGGGTTTTGTTTAGAGTGTGAATGTAAATGTTAGCCCATGTGAAGAGTCAGTCAAAATAGTGAACCGGAGAAAATATGTAGGAAAACAGATATCAATAGAGATATTACGAAATAAGGCAAAGTATAAAGTGGGTGATAGGATTAGACATTTTCAATATGGTTGAATTTGAATATATGATCTTAGGAGAAACCAATATGTAGTCACTAATTGGATTGATATTTGAGAGCATTAGGCAACCTGGACATGGCTGTGTTTAGTAATCCATGTTCATTTTCAATTTAGGCTTTGGTACAATAATAAGTGTGAACCTTGCATTTTGTGTCCAGAATATTACTGTGATAAAATGTATATGTAGATCAGGTGACATGAGTAATTTTTCCATCATTTCTGGGAGCAATATTTTGAAGATTAATAAGTTAGTATTGGGGGTACAAAGACGTTTACCTTGTGTCTATGAATATAGAGCTAATGCATGAATAGACCATACTGTTAATAAATAATATAACTGGTTCCACTTTATATAATGCATTGGATTCATATCTTAAAATATATAAGAAATCTTATATTGATATACATACATTCATTCCAACTAGTTATACATCTAATGGTAAAATTAAGGTTATGGTTTATCATGAAAAGTGTGTGAGTTTTGCTTCAAAAGTGATTATGGAAATCAAAAATAATGTGTTTGGAAAGAAGTCTCATGAAAAGACCAGTCAAGAACCATGAAAAAATACATGTGTTCTGAAGCAGGAAGTGATTGAAAGTGAAACAAATGCCTCTAAATTAGCGAACTTGTGGATGAAATATATATCCTATTATGTGCATAAACTGAAGAAATAGTAATGTACCAGTTTTGAATAAAAATGAACGTCAAAATACGCATCATGTCCCATAGGAATCAATTTGCATTGATGTTAACCTGGGTCAGTTACTGTATTAATTTTAGGATTTGTAGGCACCATTCACTGAAGATAGTTTTCAGTACTAGGAAACAAATACGTATTTCAGGTGGATGAATATTTCTGACGATAATCTTGTGAAAAGTTGATTATAAATTCACATATATGAATATGAATGAATTTAGGAAATGTATAATAAGACACATGTATTTCATATTTTGAAAAATCTGGAAAGTTTGTATATATATATATATATATATATATATATATATATATATATATATATATATATATGTACACACACACACACATGCACACAGACATTAAAAAGTAGCAATATATATGCCAATTGAAATTCACCATGAAATATATATCATCCACAGTTTCAAAAATATTCATTTTACTGAACATGGATTTATGTATAATGTTGTTAAACTAGGAAGCTCACAGAGAGTTCGAATTTTATCTTCCAACAGCATTTAGGAGAAGTGATCTCTTCTCACAATGTGTATCTGCCAAGTCAACCACTTCACAAGAATGTACGTGTTGTACCTTGTAGGATTCTATATGTGCATATAAAAATACATGTGCAAATAGGCTACAGAGAAAGGGAGACAGGAATTCACATATTTCTTAACTTTAAAAAAACATGGAGAACAATTTCAACAAAAGTTGACTAGATTTATACCTCCTACACTACATAATGCAAAAGGCAAATTCAACTATACACCATGCCTCCTCTGAACTGCTTGTATTTCTCTTCTGTTTGGATTATTATTCTCCATCATATTAGGATAAGTAGTCAGAGTCTAGTAGGCTATGGGTTAGTGTCAGGGATTCAGTATTTCGAATGGAAAATTGGAAAAGGTATCCAATGTGTATGTAATTATGTGCTATGAAAAATCTTCCCACTCTTATCCAGAACAATGCCTTGACATTACCTTTGCCCCAAGTAAGACACAATTACCGGAGAAGAGTTCGAAAATCTGTATATATATATATATATATATATATATATATATATATATATATATATGGAATGCAATATGCTCAGTTGTTCACAAACTTGGAGGTGGTAGATGAGTTTACAAAAGTAACGAACAGGGTAAACCCTCCACAAAAATGGAGCTTTGTTGGCCTAAAGACTTCTTGAGAAACTGCCTCTGAGGTTGGGAACTTGAAATATATGTTGTTGTCAGGAGCTTAATCTTCATTTGTGGTGAGACAATTAAAGCTGGATCTGCATCTATGTGACCTGAAGGATCTTGTTTCTTATTTTCCAATGAACATGAGACAGCAGTGCTGAATTCTCTCTTTGTAGGTAAACTGTGGCCACTGGGGGCTATGTGTCTCCCTGTGAGGACTCTGAAACCATTTGGTCATCCTCCAATTTTCGTGGTGTTTCTTGCTGCTGCACTGGGCGTTTGGTATTTGCTTCGTGAAATACAAAGATTTCAACTGGGACACAGTGCTAGAGGGAGTTCTGTCATGTGTGGTGTGTCAGGGTCTGCAAGAGAATGCACCAACCAGGCCTCTATCCCACATAGCTTGCCCCCTTGACCATAGCAACCTGATTCTGAACATTGCCCTGAAAACTCTCCATATAACAAAATGCATTTACATATAAGGGTTTGCTGGCTACACTATGTCAGTCACAAGCTATTTGGAAGCCAATGGCAGGTCCACATGACTCCACCACAGATGTTTTATCACACACCTGCACACCACTACTCTAAGCCCACTACTCAGGAGGCTCCAACTTACTGGCATCACTGTTCTTCAACATTTTCATGAAACCCAGTCAATCAAGGCACTGTATTGTATACTCATGATCAGCAACAGGACATCCAAAGTTTCTCCAGTGCCACCTGGTCATGGGAATTTCAAAAATTTGATGGTATTCATCTAGCCATTTTTCAAGGATGAAGTTGGAGGCACTGTGGGTTTCAATTCATTCAGGAACCACTAAATGGTGAGGAAGTTCATTTCAATGAATTCTCTGGACAACGCTCACAGGAAAGGCTTCCCAAAGAGTGTCCAAAAGGTCACATGAAGCCAGGCCTATTGAACTGTACAATGTGAGGTCCATGTGTGTTTTGACTCTCAACTATGGCTGCCATGTTTTTCATAATAAAATCATGTGATATCCTGGCTGAGATTCCCAGTGCTCTGTGGAAAACCAACCTGGGACTAGATTTCAGATTCCAAGCGTGAATCTCATGCGTGGGCTCCTAAAATCCCAACTCAATTCATGGCAATACTACTCTGAGGTCAGTTCCAGAACTCAGTCTATAAGGGGAATCACCCAAGAGTGAAGCCCTGGTGGACCGAGTCATCTCTTCCAACTGCCACAAAAATGACCACAATTATAACCAAAACACTCCCACATAGCCCTCATTTTCTTCCATATAGACATTCATCATAACTTCTGGCAAGAGGTTTCCATAAGTGGCGCAGCTCAAGACAGTGTCCAATATAAGCTTCCTTGTCCCTCATTTGCCTAAAGTAAGTGTGGCCTGGACACTCTTCCTGTCAACCAGGAGTGATCAAATAGGCCTGCCATTAATACTGCTCTGCTTCTACTATTTGAGGCCTACTGACTGTCAGGTATAGATTCTTTATGTGGTTTGTAGTCATGAGAAAACACTAGCACATCTGCAGGGCTTTGAAGAACTCATTTTACCCAAGGGTCCATAATCACACTTGATGGAGGTCAGGAACCTAACAGAGGAAGGTGAGAGACTTCATCCACAATGACTGATCTTTTTGAATTTTGGTTATGGATGCACACATGGGATCCTTCTTTAGATCCGTCAGGTGCTGACAATCTAAGCCCCAGCTTCACCGAGAGCCAAGAGGCTGATTCAGACACATCCATTTCCAAAGAAATCAAGCAAAGAGCCACAGGTGATGCCCACTCATTTCCATTTGAATACTGTTTTCTTCAGGCTTCACAAAAAGGTGGCCTTAGCCAAAGACTTTCCTTACATTTAGGGCAACAGAAAAATAGGTAAGCAAATGACCCAAAGCAGGGTTTCTCCACTGATACTTTCCTGGTCACAATGATATCTGAGTTTTCTGACATGCTCCCCTTCCCTTCAGCTCTCCAGTACATGGCCATGTGACAGAGCTTGGAGGTGCCACATAGCTTGGACACAAAACTGTGAGCCTATTCTGGAGAGTGTCCAGAATTCAGGAAGAAAACAGGAACTTAGAAAGATAGTAGGTTTTGCCCATTGATAAGGCTAGCCGCAATCCATTCATAAATTGGCAGTCTGAATGCTGGGAAGCTTTCTACTAGACAGAACACATCCATGATGCATTCTTTTTCTAATACCAAGACCACAAACAGAGTGGGATACACAGTAATAGAAACACTCACCTTGTCAGAGGACATACTAGATAAAGTCCTCTCCAAACCAAACAAGTCGCCTTTCCTACATATTCTCAAACTGACACCCACACTCAAAAAGGCAGCACCTTCCCCAAAGTAGGTCTGTGACTATCCGGAGTGTCCTATGATGGGTGGGATATACTATATTTCCACGAAATGCACTGTGCTGTCTCAGTTCTGGTCTCCTTGGCCAACTCTGTGAAGTTGTCAGAAGTCACTGGTGATCCACTACCTGCTTTCTCAGGAAAGGCCCCTCTTCTTAGCTTTCCTGGCATTTGGCCATCCTCGCATAACTAGGAACCAAGAAAGACTGACTCTGTCTTTGGTTTACCCAAACAAGTGAGACCACTGGAACTGGGACTGGAACTGGCTGTGGTCTCCTGGCTTCTTGAATCCCAAGTTTAGAGAGTTCCATTACCAAGGAAGTTATGTGAGGTAACTTCCTTCAGGAAGTGAATGAAGTCACTGCCTTGGCAAACACTTTGTCCTAACAGTTGCTTCCAAGGGTCCCATGAGATGGAGGGTGAACCTACTTTCTGTGACATTTTCACAAGTTAGAATGATATATCAACCATAGGCACCTGGGAACAGCTCTCCACACAGGCTTGGTTTGGTCCATCTTCTCTACATTAAGAAGAGAGAGGCTGATTCAGACACATCCCTTCACCCTGACCAGGTTGTTTACGATGGAAGTTGACTTTTCCTCCCTCAGGTCCTCAATTGCTGCCTACATCTTCTCCATGGATTATTTCTGTATTGACCTTTGAGGTTCTCAGCAGGTGGAAGATCCCCTACACTCCTGATTGTAAGACCCACTCTGTCCCTGCTTTTCTGTAAAGTTAGATTGAGGGAACAGTGTATGGTTAGGGTAATAACAGGTTTGATTTGGGTTAGGAATCATTCTGCATGATGAATAATGGCAATGGGAACCTGTGATATTTACAAGAATATATAGGTGAAATATAAGTATGAATACAGAAGTCTAGGTAAGATTTGAAGCCCAGAAGAGCATTGGGTCCATGATTGGGATACTTAGCTTTGAAATACCTTCTGCACAGATGTCTCAGATAAATCGATAAAAAATGGCATAGGACCTTGTAAATTGGATGATCAAATGTAGAAGAAAACATCCACTTAAAAAGGGTAGTTGGTAGGATTGGAAAGATAGTCAGTAGGTTTAGGAAGAAGAGTGAGTATAGGATTTGCTCCAAAAGTTCTTTAGCAATAGGGTTTCTGGTAGAGAATGAATGTAAATGTCAGCACATGTGATGAGTCAGTTACAATGATTAACTGGGGAAAATATATAGGGAAGCAGATATCAATAGAGACAGGAAGAAATCAAGCAAAGTATAAATTGAGTGATAGGATTAGATATTTTCAGCATGGTAGATGTTGAATATACAATCTTAGAAAGAAACAAATATTTAGCAACAATAGGATTGACATTTGAGAGCATTAGGCAATCTGGACTTGGATGTTTTTAGTAATCCATGCTCACTTTCCATTTAGGCTTTGGTACAATTATAAGTGTGAACTTTGCATTTTGTGTCCAGAATATTACTGTGATAAAGTGTATATGTAGATCAGGTGACATGAGTATTTCTTAAACCAATTATGTGGTCAATATTTTGAAGATGTATAAATTAGTATTGGGTGTACAAATAGGTCTACACTGTGTCTACAAATATTGATAAAATGAATGAATAGACAATACTGTGAATAAATAATATAACTGGTTCCAACTTTAAATTATGGATTGAATTGATATCTTAAAATATACTGGAAATCTTATATTGATATACATACATTCATTACAACCATTTATAGATCTAATGGTAATATTAGGGTTATGATTTGTCATGAAGAGTGTGTGAGGTTTGCTTCAACATGATTATTGAAATCTAAAATGAAAAGTATTCTCATGAAAAGACCAGTCAAAAAACATGGAGGAATACATGTGTACTGAAGCAGGAAGTGATAGAAAGTGAAACAAATGCCTATAAATTTGCAAACTTGTGAATGAAATATTTATCCTATGATGTGCATAAACTGAAGAAATAGTCATGTAACATTGTTGAATAAAAATGAACGTCATAATACACATCATGTACCATAGTAATCTACTTGCATTGATGTTAAAGTGGGTCAGTTACTGTAGAAAAATTAGGACTTCTATGCACCATTCACTGAATTTAGATTTCAGTACTAGGAAACAATATGTATTTGAGGTGGATGAATATTTCTGAGAATAATTTTGTGAACATTTGATTATAAATCCACATACATGAATATGAATGCATTTAGGGATTGTATAATAAGACACATATATTTTATATTCTGAAAAATCTGGAGAGTGTGTGTGTATATACACACACACACACACACACACACACACGCACAGACATTAAAGGTAGCAATATATATGCGAATCGAAATTTATCATGAAATATATATCATTCACAGATCCAAAAATATTCATTTTACTGAACATGGATTTATGTATTATCTTGTTCAACTAGGAAGCTCACCCATAGTTTTAATTTTCAGTTCCAACAACGTTCAGGAGGAGTGATCTCTTTTGACAATTTGTATCTGCCAAGTCTGCCACCTCACAAAAGTGCACATGTGTTACCAGGTAGGATTCTATATGTGCATACAAAAATACATGTGCTGAATAGGATACAGATAAAGGGCGACAGGAATTCACGGATTTGTTATCTTTAAAACACACGGAGAACTACTTCAATTTAATATTGACTTGATTTATAACACCTACCCTTTATCATACATAAGGTAAGTCCAGCTATACACCATGCCTCCTCTGAACTGCTTGTATTTCTATTCTGTTTTGGTTATTTTGCTCCATCAATTTAGGATTGCCACAGTCTGGCTGGGCACAATTCAGGAGCCACTTGTCAAAAGCTAACTTTATTTTTAGAACCACACACGCCAAAAAATAGCTCCTCGGGAAAAACACTCAGAGCACAACTGCCACCACCGGCTTCCCACAAGCTCTCAACCTCCTCACTCCTCCTGCTCTTGAGGTCGATTGGCTGGGTTGTTTGAGCAGAGCCAAAAAAGTCCCCCAAGAAGCAGCTCCATAATTTGAAAGGGTGGGGAAACAGCCCAATGGGCATCACCGCAGAGGAGCCAATCAGCTAGATGTTGCTGGGGCCGCTGTGAGCCAACCATCAGCTGGCAGTCTGAAAGTTTGCTTTGGCCCCTTGGGCTGTGGCTCTCAACATCTAACCCTCTCTGTTTAAACAACAAGCATGTGGCTTAGGGACCGTGCCTGCCTTAGGTTGTCCAATAGTACATATGGTCCTTACCCATTATCAAATGAGCTGACCTCAAGGTGTCAGCCTCCTGTCTTAGATTGGTACCATTGTAATTGGATCTTACCCATCACTGACTACAGGTCCAGTATACATCCACACCTGTGGAGAGGTCTTTGTACCAGGGGCGGGTGAGGTTCTTTGCCTCATCTCTGTTGGCACCCAAATTTTAGCTGAACGACCATGACAAGCAGAAGGGAGGAAGATACACCAAGGCAATTGATGGCTCTTTTTGAAAAAATTGTACCACCGATGACATCATCAGAGAAATACCCCAACACTACCACAAGTCGCTGCACCAACAGATAGTTCACAATGCATGCAGGTGAGTTCACAATGCATACAAGTGATACATAGTCCAGGCAAGTTCTGCAAGCAGTTCAGTGAAGGCTATTGCAGAAGCTGTAGATTGGTTTTATCTTTGTCTTCACATGCACTGGGATGAAGTTAGAAATTCTGGCAACAATGCCTAAAGAAAGAATTATGTAACATTCCAAAAGGCACTAAAAGAAAACAATTTTCTTAACAATTTACATTGTCTCGAAGAGAATTATTAAATATAATGCAAAGAAAAGGTGGATCCAACATGGCGGCGGGCAGAGAGGCTGCGCTTTTAATGCACTCACAGTGATGGGGTCATAAAGTCGCAAGGATAACTCTTGGATTCTACCAACGGAGATTCTCCTAGCAAAATTCCACTAGTAGCCCGGGAGCTACTAGAATTTTTTTGAAGCGTCTGTGTGACCCGGACGAGCGGGACCCTGCCACTAGATGCGGAGTTCGAGATTCACCAGCCACAGTCCGCGCACCGCGGGCACAGCTGCAGATCCATCCACCCGCCCGCAGCCAAAGTGACTGGGTCCTGCTAGACGCTGAGACACAGCTTGGCAGGAAGAAGTCTTTAGCCAAGCCTCCACACGCCAGGAGCTGAGGCGAACCGGGCCAGGCCAGTCCCACCCCTCCCCTCGGTCAATCCGGCAAGAAGCCTGGGGCCCGCCATAGCAGAGAGTTGACGTCATCGGAGTTCGGCTGGCGAAATTCCTTCCCAGCAGAATCCACTTTAGGAGGTGCGTGACTCCCCATACTGATACAAGCAGCCAGGAAACTTCATTGACTTCTCAGGGGTCATGTCCGTAGGGAAGCAGAGGGTAGCCCAGACCCCAAGGCCCCCATATCACCAGCGGTGACCCCTAAGGTCTTAGCCGCCAGTTTACCACAGCACTGGGGCTTAAAAGGGACACTCGGTGGGGCTGCAAGTGTAACTAGATCTCTGGAGAATCACTTCTGGAAAACAGGACCTGGCTGGCAGGCTGACAGGAGGAAGGGGGTTAAGAGCTGGAGAAGTGAAATGGCTCTGGACTGACAAGTCTGAGAAACCCCCAGAAGACGCAGTACAGGGATAGCTCTCAGCAGGTAGAGAGCAGACACTCCGCTTGGAAGGAACAGCTCTGCCTACTGGAAGAGAAGAAGGTGGATCTCTAAGACTTTAATTTTTGTTGTTGTTGTTGTTGTTGCTGTTGTTGATATTTTTTTCTCTCCTTCTTCTCTCCCTGTTCCTTTCGCCCCTTTTCCTTCTCTCTTTCTATCCCATTTCAAGTTTTATTGTTCTTTTCATTCCCCTCTAATCTATCTCTCCCTCTATCATTTTTTCTTTTTAAGAGCACCTTCATTCTCCTACCGCCCAACTCTCATCCCAAGCATTACATCTTCCATTGTGTGTAATTGTCTAAATGCAAATAGGTGAATGTCTCGAGGCTGTCTATAAGACTCCTAAATACCTAGCTACTACCAACACCCTGATCCAATTGCCTGGTAGTATCCACCTCCAGTGAAGCAATCTTCTAAAGTAGCCAAGTCATACTAACCATTGTACCACCAGAGCACCCAACCTAAACATATAGTCCTAAGAACAAACAGCAAATCATTATATGCATACAGAACCTAGAAGCCTTATATGAATTGAATGAATCAGCTTTAAAGTACAACAAAGCCCAAAATTTCTAGGCATAATCTCCCACCACAAAAGAGAGACAACAGAGATATACAAAGCCAAAACAAATGTATAGGAGAAAGCAGTTACAAAGCAGTCAAACAGAGCTGGAAAGCAACGTGAACAATATGAAAAAACAAGGGAAAAAGGGTTACGAACAATGCAGTACAATCTAAATATACAGGAGGACCTAGAAGAATCAGAAATATGGACAGGGAAAGAAATCAAGGCATTCCTAATTCAGATGGAACGGAATATTAGAGAAGACATGAGACAGCAAATCCAAGCATTGAAAGTATATTTTGAAGAGGAACTAACCACACAAATTAAATCCACAAAGAATGAGCTTTATCAGGAGATAGAGGTGTTAAAAATAATCAAGTTGTAATCATAGAAATGCAAGAAACTGTAAATCAGATTAACAGTGCTAATGAGAATATTACAAACAGACTAGATCAAGTAGAAGTCAGAACATCAGATAATGAAGACAAAGTATATCAACTTGAAAAGAATATAGTCAACACAGAAAAGATGCTGAAATCAAACATATAACACAAAACACAAGTGTGCACACATAATATAATACATACAACACATGACATAATATTAAAGGCCTTATGACTTTTTACAGGTGAAATCTCCATTGCAATGTCTAAAAACTCTATTGTCCAAAAATAGAACTGATCAGCAAAACATTAACCTAGGTCTGTATGAGCTAAAAAAAAAACAAAATAAAACTTCATGATATGAGAAAGGGCAATAATAAAATAGATGTTGAAAAAAACATTCTGGTTCTGTCACAGATGTAAGAACAGCCAAACTGGAGTTCTGGATATCAGCTCTTATTGATTTGAGCCAAATCATCTTATTTTTGGTCTGCAGAAATCTCTTTAGTTAATCTCTCTGGAATCCAAATTGGCTACTCTTCTCCCTGTAGAAACACAAAAACAGACCCTGGACTCCAGACAATTACTGGGTCAGGACCTTTCCATTGTTCTGTTAGAATATCCTTCCAAAGTACCTTGGGCTTATGTACATTATTTGGACATATATGTCTTTCTGCAGCACTAAGCCCTGATGAACCCAAATTTAAAAAGTTTAGAGTAAAAGGGTTATTTTAAGTTTATCTTTGGGGAATATATACCCCTTCCCAATTCCTTCTTTTTGCTTTAATATGTATGTTTTAATAGTTTGATGTGATCTTTCAACTATGCCTTGTCCCTGTGGATTGTATGGGATTCCTCTTATATGAGTAATGCCAAATGATGAGCAAAATTGTTTAAAAGAGGTAGAAATATAACCAGGGGCATTATCTGTTTTTAACTCTTTTGGAACGCCCACAGTGGCAAAATTTTGTAAGCAATGAGCTATAACATCTTTAGTTTTTTTCTCCAGCAAGAAGGGAGACCATCAAAAATCCAGAAGAAGTATCAACTGTAACATGCAAATATTTTAATTTTCCAAATTCTGGCAAGTTTGTGACGTTCATCTGCCAAATATGGTTAGGTATCAATCCTCTAGGATTGACTCCAAGATTAACTTGTTTTAAAAAGGTCACACAATTTTGACATTGTTTTATTATTTATCTAGCTTGTTCCTTAGTTATTTTGAAATGCTTTTGTAAAGTATTAGCATTGACATGGAACTTTTTATAAAAATTTATAGCTTCTTCAAGTGTAGAGAAAATATGTATGTATGTCATGTGTTGTTTTATCTACTAAATAATTGCCCAAACTAAGGGCTCCAGGCATTCCTGTATGTGTCCTGAAATGTCCTATAAAGAACGGATCTTTCCTGTCCCAGATTAGACTTTGTATAGTGGAAAGCAAAGAGAAAAGAGTAGAGGAAGGGGAAATCCTTCCACCATCTTCAAGTGATACTATAGCAATAACTATATACTGATTATCGGAAAATAAATTAATTACAGATGCTTTAAGCATCACAGAAGCTTGTAATACTGCATTAAGCTCTACATTTTGAGCTAATTGTTTTCGTACTAAAAATGTAAAAGTTTGATCAGGTGTAACTATTAATGCTGTACCATTATTTGACCCATCAGTGAATATATTTGTAGCATTTATAATAGGTGTTTTTCTTCTCATTTTTGGAAAAATTACATGATGTGATGACCAAAAAGACAATAAAGGATTAGATGGTAAGTGGTTTTCAAATGAAACATTAGATTTGCACATGATTATTGCCCAAGTATTTAACTAATTATCTAACTCATCAATTTGATTCATAGTATATGGAGTAATAATTTTATTGGAAGACATTCCAATCAGTCCCTTTGCTGCTTTTATTCCTTTGAGTATTAATTGTCCTAAAGCCTCAGTATACCTAATAAGAATAGTGTTTGGAGAACAAGATAAATGTATTCATAATAATGGACCTTCTTGCCAAAATACTTCTGTAGGAGTATTTTTTTGGTGGTAGTACAATAAATAATAAAGGCATTCTTAAATCAATTCTATCCAAATGAATATTTTCCATACATTTTTCAATGATTTTTAATGCCTTTCTTGCTTCAGGTGTTAACATTCGGGGTGCATTTGGATCTGATAGACCTTTTAGGATATCAAATAAAGGTTCAAACTCTCCTGTTGGTATACCTAGATAAGGCCTTATCCAATTTATGTCTCCTAATAACTTTTGAAAGTCATTAAGTGATTTGAGTTGATCTATTTGTATTTGAATTTTTGGTGGATGGACCATGATTGAGGATAAAAGAACTTCTAAATAATTAATTGAAAAATTTAATTGTACTTTATCTATTGCTATCTCTAGTTTATAATTTTTTAATAAGTTTGTAAGTGTGGCATAACATTCTAGCAATGCGTTTTTAGCTTTCTGTGCTAATAATACACCATCCATATAGTGAAATATTTGTAGTTCAGGATTTTGATTTCTAAGTGGCTGGATTAATTTGTTAACATAAATTTGACACATAGTTGGACTGTTAGCCATCCCTTGAGGGAGTACTTTCCATTTGGATCTCTGATCAGGACCTTCATGATTCAGTGCAGGGATAGTAAATGCAAACCATGGACTATCCTCAGGATGAATTGTAATTGAATAAAAACAATCTTTAATATCTATAATTATAACATATCAGGTTTTTGGCAAAGCAGAACATTGAGGAATTCCCAAATGAGCAGGTCGCATAATAACCGTCTCATTATTAATGGCTCTTAAATCTTGCAATAATCTCCATTTACCAGATTTCTTTTTAATGACAAAAATGGGAGTATTATGGGGAGATACAGACGGTTGTATATGTCCTTCCGCTAATTGTTGTTTTACCAGGTCATGGGTTGCTTGTACCTTTTCTTTAGTCAGGGGCCACTGAGGAACCCATACTGGTATTTCTGATTTCCAAGTAGTTTTTATTGTCTTAGTGGCCCTTTCTTAAAATCCAACCCATGTCTGTCTGTTCTTTGATCTATTTGTATTGGGGCTGCTATACCTTGTTCTTGTTTTTCTAATCTTTTTCCTTTCCTAAAACCTTGTCTAACCATAATTGTGGGTACATTTTGATTGATGTTATTTGTTAATGTCAAACTTAATCGATCTAGGACATCTCATCCCCATAAATTTATGGGAAGATGATCCATACATATGGCTGTTTAGTTCCTTCACATCCTTCAGGATCCTTCCAATCTAATACCATTGCTCTTCTATGGGGATTAGTCACCAATCCTAGGCCTTGAAGCATTTGAGTGTATTGTTGTAATGGCCAATGTTTTGACGAGAGATGATGCTAAGTTCTTGATGAGAGATGATGCTAAGTTCTGCATCTGTATCCAATAGCCCATTAAATTCATGTCCTTGAATATTTAGTTTTAGCATGGGGCGAGAATCTAAATTTAAAGAAACATAGCCTAATCTACACGTGTGGAGCCTAATCCCTTGGAACCTCTTTCTACAGCATGACTGAAAAATTTATCATGTAGGCTTGGTATTATTAGTAACTGTGCTATTCTGTCTCTTGGTGAAATTACAGATATACCCTTTGGAGAACTGGCTATAATTTTTAATTCACCTTCTATGGTCTACAAGCACGGACACAGAGAGATACACAGACATAGAAACAGTTGCCTTGCCAAAGGACTTACTAGACACAGTTCACCCCAAACCAAACATTCTGCTTTTCCTACCTATTGTCAGAACATGATACAAAACCACAAACTCACACCCATACCCACAAGTCACCTCCTTCCCCAAAGTAGGTCTGTGACTATCCATAGTTTCCTCTGACTGGTGCGCCATAATATTTTCCCACGAAATGGCCGGTACTGTCTCAGATCTGGTCTCCTTGGCCAACTCTGTGAAGTTTTCAGGAGCCAGCTATTTCCTGCTTTCTCAGGAAAGGCTCCACTTCACAGCTCTCCTGGCATATGGCCATCCTCACATCAGTATGTACCAAGAAAGACTGACACTGTCCTTAGTAAATCCAAACAATGAGCCCACTGGGACTGAGACTGGGACTGGCTCTGTGTCCCGGGCTTCCAGTTCAGAGAGTTCCATCACCAAGTAAGTGAGGTAGGTCACTGCTGGCTTGTGGGAAGCCGGTGATGGCAGTTGGGTTCTGAAGGTTTTCCTCAGGAGCTGTTTTGTTTGGCATGTGTGGTTCTTAAAATAAAGTTCGTTTCTTTTGTCAAGTGGCTCCTGAATTTTGCCCAGCCAGACTGTGGCATTTGGAGGGCCGCAAGGGGAATGAGTGAGGGTAAGTGATAAGGTAAACTGCTCACCTCTGAAGACAGGGCGAGAGGATGGGAAGCCATTTTAAAATTCCTCTTTTGTTTTGCTTCACTTTTGTTTTAAGTTGCCTGTCCCTGGAGATGGGTAAGATGGAAGAAAAACCACTCACATCTGAGGAACTGATTGAGAGAAAAAAGAGATGGACATTTCAGGAGGATAGAAAAGCTATTATAATGATTTTCTGTTGTTCCACTTTTGTTTCATTCTGGTTCGGTTTTGTTTGGTGATATCTTCTTGGGTTGTATTATAGTTATAGTAGAAATATTCAAGTAAAAGAGAAGGTCTCTCAAGCTAGTCAGACAGAGATAAAAATTCAATTAAAAGAGAAGGTCTCTCTAGCTAGTTAGACAGAGGAAAAAAACAGGTGATTGATCCTGATAATGTGTCTGAATCAGCCTCTTGGACCTGTGTGAGGCTGTGGCTTAGATTCTCATCACCTGATGGATCATTCCGTGTGTGAATCCATACCCAAAATGGCCAAATGAGCAGTCCCTGTGGATGAAGTCTCTTGCCTTCCTCTGTAAGGCTACTGACCTCCATCAAGTGAGAATACGCATCCTTTGTGTCAAATGAGTTCTTCAAAGCCCTGGAGAGTCTAGCACATAGGTTCTTTGGTTTTCTCATGACTCCAATTCACATAAAAATATCTATACCTGACAGTCAGTAGGCCTCAAATTGGAGAAGCAGAGGTGTATTAAGGGCAGGCCTATTTGATCACACCTGGTTCACAGGAAGGGTGTCCAGGCCACCATGACTTTAGGCAATGAGGGGCAAGAGAGCTTATTTTGGACACTGTCTTGGACTTCGCCACTCATGTAAACCTCCAGACAGAACTTAGTATGAGAGTGTATATATGGAAGAAGATGAGGACCATGTGGGAGTGTTTTGGTTTTAATTGTGGTCATTTGTGTGGTAGTTGGAAGATATGACTGGGTACACCTGGGCTGAACTCTGGTGTGATTCCCCTTAAAGACTGAGTTCTGAAACTGACTTAGAGAAGTGTTATCATGAAATATGTTGGGATTTCAGTTGGTCACGCATGAGAGTCGCCCTTGGAAACCGAGATCTAGGCCCAGGTTTGCTTTCCACAGAGCACTGGGAATCTCAGCCAGGATATCACATGGTTTTATTCTGAAAGACATGGCAGCCATATTTGAGAGTCAAAACACAAATGGACCTCACATTGTAGACAGCAATAGCCCTGGCTTCCTGTGAAATTTTGGCCACTCTTTGGAAGCCCTGCCTGTGAGATTTCTCCAGAGCTTTCATTGAAATGAGCTTCCTCACCATTTAATTGTTCCTGAATGAAGTTAAACACACAGTGCCTCCAACATCATTCTTGAAAAATGGCTAGATAAATACCATGAAATTTTTGAAATTCCCATTACCATGAAAATCGTGTAGAACAGAGATGCCAGTAAGCTGGAGCCTGATGTGAAGTGGGCCTAGAAAAATCGTGTGCAGGTGTGTGATAAAATATCTGTGGTGGGGCCATGTGGATCTGCCATTGGCTTCCAAATGGCTTGTGACTGACATGGTGCACCCAGCAGACCCTTCTATGTAAAGGCATCTTGTTATATGGAGAGTTTTCAGGGCAATGTTCAGAATCAGATTGCTATGGTCAAGGATGGGATTGAAGCCTGGTTGGTGCATTATCCTGCAGACCCTGACACACCACACGTGACAGAACTCCCTTTAGCACTGTGTCCCAGTTGAACTCCTTGTATTTTGTGAAGCAAATACCAAACTCACATTGCAGCAGCAAGAAACACATCGACAAGTGGAGGATTGCCGGATGGCTTTACAGTCCACACGGAAAGATTTTCCCCCCAGTGGCCACAGTTTACCTACAAAGAGAGAATTCAGCACTGCTGCTTCATGTTCATTAGAAAATAAGAAACCATGTCCTCCAGGTCACTTAGATACATACCTAGCTTTGATGGTGTCTCTACAAAAAAAGCTAAAACTCCTGACAACAACAAATATTTCAAGTGCCCAAACTCAGAGGCAGTTTCACCAGAAGTCTTTAGTCCAGCAGAGCTCCATTTTTGTGGAGTATTTACCTGTCCCTTACTTTTGGAAACTCCTCTGCCACCTTCAAGGTTGTGAACTCTTGAGCATATTACATTCCAGATATGTATTCACAGATTTTCTAATTCTTCCACTCTAATTGTGTTCTACTTGGGGTGAAGGTAAAGTCAAGGCATTGTTCTGGATTAGAGTGCGAAGATTTTTGTGAAGCACATATTTACATACACATTGGATTCATTTTCCTATTTTCCATTCAAAATGCTGAATGCCTGACACTAACCCATACCCTACTAGACTCTGACTACTAATTCTAATATGATGGAGAAAAATAACCCAAACCGAATAGAAATACAAGCAGTTTAGACGAGGCATAGTGTATTGCTGGACTTGCCTTTTGCATTATACAGGGTAGGACTTATAAATCTAGTCAATATTTTGTTGAAATAGTTCTCCATGTGTTTTTAAAGTTAACAAACAGATGAATTCCTTTCTGCATTTCTCTGTAGCCAATTCAGCACATGTAATTTCATATGCACATATTGAATCATACCTGTTATCACATGTACATTCTTGTGAGGTGGCTGACTTTGCAGATACAAATTGGGAGAAGAGATCACTCCACCTAAACACAGTTGGAACTGAAAATTCAACCAATGGGTGAGCTTCATAGATGAACAACATGATAAATAAAATCATGTTCAGTATAATGAATATTTTTGGATCAGTGGATGATATACATTTCATGATGAATTTCGATTTCCATATATATTGCTACTTTTTAATGTCTGTGTGTTTGTGTGTGTGTGTGTGTATACACTCTCCAAGTTTTTCATAATATTAAATATGTGGGTCTTAATGTACACTCCCTAAATTCATTCGTATTCATGTATGTGGATTTATAATCAAATATTCAAGAGATTATTCTCAGAAATATTCATCCACCTAAAATACATATTTGTTTCCTAGAACTAAAAACTAACTTCTGTGAATGGTGCATACGAATCCTAATATTTCTGCAGTAACTGACCCAGTTTAACACCAATGCAAGTAGATATTTATGGAACGTGATGTGTATTTTGATGTTCATTTTTAGTCAACACTTGTACATTACTATTTCTTCAGTTTATGCACATCATAAGATATATATTTCATACGCAAGTTAGCAAATTTATAGGCATTTGTTTCACTTTCAATAACTTCATTCTTCAGAACACATGTATTCCTCCATGTTTTTTGACAAGACTTTTCATGAGACTTCTTTCTAAACACATTATATTCGATTTCCATAATCACTTTTGAAGCAAAACTCACACACTCTTCATGATGAAATATCACCCTAATATTACCATTAGAAGTATAACTGGTTGGAATGAATGATTTAATATCAATATAAGATTTTCTGTATATTTTCAGATATCAACTCAGTCCATTATTTAAAGCGGACCAATTATATTATTTATTCACAGTATGGTCTATTCTTGCATTATCTCTATATTCTTAGACAGATACTACACCACATTCTACCCCCAATACTCATTTATACGTCTTCAAAATATTGTTCCCAGAAATGGTGGAAGAAATACTCATGTCACCTGATCTACATATACATTTTATCACAGTAATATTCTGGAAAATAAAGCAAAGGTCACACTTATGATTGTACCAAAGCCTAAATTTAAAGTGAGCATGGATTTCTAAAAACATCCATGTCCAGGTTGCCTAATTCTCTCAAATGTCAATCCAATTGTTGACTACATACTTGTTTCTTTCTAAGATTATATATTCAAACTCAACCCTGTTGAAAATGTCTAATCCTATCACTCACTTTAAACTTTGCCTGATATCCTAATGTCTCTATTGATATAGGCTTTCCTTCATAATTTCCCAGTTCATCATTTTGACTGTTCATTTGTGCTGACATTTACATTCACTCTCTACCTGAAACCCAATTGCTAAATAACTTTTGGTCCAAATCCTATACTCACTCTTCTTTCTGAATCTACCGACTATCTCCCAAATCCTACTGACTATCCTTTTTTGAATGGATGTTCTCTTCGACATTCAATCATTCAAGGTACAAGGTCCGATGCCATTGTGTATTGATTTATCTGAGACATCTGTGCAGGACATAATTCAAAGCTAAGTCTCCCAATCAAGGGCCCAATCCCTTTCTGGGCTTCAAATATTACTTAGATTTCTGTTTTCATACATATATTTCACCTCTATATTTTTATAAATATTGCAGATTTCCAATACCATTATTCATCCAGCAAAATGATTCCTAACCCAAATCGAACAAGTAATTAACCCAAACCATATACTATTCCCTCATTCTAACTTTATAAAAGAGCAGGGAAAGTCTTGGTCTTACAATATAGGAATGTAGGGGATATATCACCTGCTGAAAACCTCAAAGGTCCATGCAGAAATGTAGGCAGATGTAGATGTAGGCAGCTATTAAGGACCTGAGAGAGCAAAAGTCATCTTCCATGGAAAACAACCCTGTCTGGAGAGGGGTTGTTTCTGACTCAGTGTCTCTGTTCCTAATGTACAGAAGATGGACCAATCCAGGCCTGTGTGGAGAGCTGTTCACGGGTGCCTATGGGTGATATACTATTCTAACTGGTGAGAGTGTCACAGGAAATAGGGACAGCATCTATCTCATGGGACCCTTGAAAGCAACTGTTAGGAAAAAGTGGTTGCAAAGGCAGTGACCTCATTCAGTTCCTGAAGGAAGTGACCTCATCTCTATTCCTTGGTGATGGAACTCTCTGAACTTGTGATCCAGGAATCCAGGCACCCAGAGCCAGTCCTAGTCCCAGTCCCAGTGGGCTCACTTGTTTGGATATTCCAAGGACAGAGTCAGTCTTTCTTGGTATCTATTGATGTGAAAATGGCCAAATGCCAGGAAAGTTTTGAAGACTGGCCTTTCCAGAGAAAGCAAGTAGTGGCTTACCACGGGCTCCTGACAATTTCACAGAGTTGGCCAAAAAGACCAGATCTGAGACAGGACAGGCCATTTTGGAGGTACATAGTAAGGCTCACCAGTGAGAGTACACTCCGAATAGTCACAGACCTACTTGGGGGAAGGCGATGCCTTTGTGGTTTTTGTTGTGTGTTTGTGGTTTTATCTCATGTTCTGAGAAAAGGTAAGAAAGGTGGTTTGTTTGGTTTGGAGTGAACTGTTTCTAGTAAGTGATTGGACAAGGCAAGTGTTTCCATGTCTGTGTATCCCAATGTGTCTGTTGTTGCAGACATTAGAAAAGAGAATGCATCAATGTTTGGGTCCTGTCTAGTAGAAAGCTTCCCAGCATCAATCCTGCCCAATTTATGAATGGACTGTGGCTTGCATTATCGAATGGCAACACCTACAAACTTCCTTAGTTCCTGTTTTCTTCCTGAATTCTGGCTACACTCAAGAATAGGCTCATGGTTTTGTGTTCAAGATATTTACCACCTCCAAGCTCTGTGATATGGCCATGTACTGGATAGCTGAAGGGAATGGCGAGCATCTCAGAAAACTCAGATATCAGTGTGACCAGTAAAGTCTCAGTGGAGAAACCCTGCTATGGGCCTTTTGCTTACCTATTGCTCTTTTGCCCTGAATGTCAGGAAGGGCTTTGCCTCACGCCACACATTTGTGAAGCCTGAAGAAACCAGTTTTCAAATGGAAATGAGTGGGCATCACCTGTGGCTCTTTGCTTAACTGCTTTGGAAAGGGATGTGTCTTAATCAGTCTCTTGGCCCTGTGTGAGGCTGTGGCTTAGATTACCAACACCTGGTGGATGTAAAGAAAGATCCCATGTGTGCATACAAAATCAAAATGGCAAAAATTGCAGTCATTGTAGATGAAGTCTCTCGCCTTTCTCTGTAAGGTTCCTGACCTCCATCAAGTGGGAATAGGGATCCTTTGGGTCAAATGAATTCTTCAAAACCATGCAGAGGCTAGTCCATAGGTGCTTCGCTTTTTTCTTGACTCCATTTCACATATAGAATCTAAATGCCAAAGTCAGAATGCCTCAAATTGGAGAAGTGGAAAAGTATTAATGGCAGACCTGTTTGATCACTCCTGGTTCACAAGAAGGGTGTCCAGGCCACCGTGACTTTAGTCACACACACACACACACACACACATATATATATATATATATATATATATATATATATATATACTCTCCAGATTTTTCAAAATATGAAATATGTGTCTTATTTTACACTCACCAAATTCATTCATATTCATATACGTAAATTTATAATCAACTTTCCAAAGATAATTCTTAGAATTATTCATTCACCTGAAAACATATTTCTTTCCTATACTGAAAAGTAACTTCAGTGAATGATGCACACAAATCCTAATATTTCTACAGTACCTGACCCAGTTTAACATAATTGCAAGTAGATTCCAATCGAACATGATGTGTATTTTGACGTTCATTTTTATTCAACACTGGTAGATTACTATTTCTTCAATTAATGCACATCATAGGATATATATTTCATCCACAAGTTAGAAAATTTATAGGCATTTGTTTCACTATCAATCACTTCCTGCTTCAGAGCACATGCATTCCTCCATGTTTCTTGACTGGTCTTTTCATGAGAAAAGGGATGGACAAGGCAAGGTAAGGCAACTAAGATAGCACCGAAGACACGGAAACAGTCCTATTTGGTTACAACCAGATTTAGAGGGCATTGCTTCTGTTGTAATCATTTAATCCCCTGCACCCCAAGATTAAATTGTTTCAGAATTTTGTACCCAACATGTAAGGGAGGGGCTCAGAAGTTCACAGTCTGCAGAAGTTCATAAAAAGCAGTTTTTGTTTCTGTTTTTTTTTTTCTCTGTTCTGGGCAAGTTAACATTTTAAGGACACTGGGAATGGGGCAGAGCTATTTTCTTCTCTTTTTTTTTCTCTCTGCCAGCTGTTACCATGAAGCCCAGTTGGTAACTTCTTTATCTTAGAAATGTAGCCATCTCTGTGAAGCCCCAGCTCAAGCTCAGAGGCCTTGTTTACATATTGCCAGCATTGTGACTGACTCTTTCCAAACACATTATTTTTGATTTCCATAATTACTTTTGTAGCAAAACTAACATATCTTCATGATAAACCGTAACCCTAATATTAATATTAGATGTATCATTGGTTGGAATGAATGATTGTATATCAATATAAGATTTCTTATATATTTTCAGATATCTATTCAATCTGTTATTTAATGTGGAACCAGTTATATTATTTATTCACTTATGGTCTATTCATGCATTATCTCTATATTCAACGACACAGTGTACACCTTTTTGTACCCCCAATACCCATTTATATGTCTTCAAAATATTGCTCCCAGAAATAGTGGAAGAAACACTCATGTCACCACATCTACATATACATTTTATCACAGTAGTATTCTGGAGACAAATGTAAAGGTCACACTTGTGATTGTACCAAAGCCTAAATGGAAAGTGAGCATGGATTACAAAAAATATCCATGTCAAAGTTGCCTAATGCTCTCAAATGTCAATCCTATTGGTGACTACATTTTGTTTCTTCTTAAGATTATATATTCTAACTCAATTCTGTTGAAAATGTCTAATTGTATCACTCACTTTATACTTTGCCTGATTTTGTAATGTCTTTATTGATATCTGCTTTCCTACATATTTTCCCCACTTCATTATTGTGACTGTTCACATGTGCTGACATTTACATTCACTCTCTAACCGAACCCCTATTGCTAAAGATATTGTTTTCCAAATCCTATACTCACTCTTCTTCCTAAACCTACCGACTATCTTCTTAATCTTACCGACTATCCCTTTATGACTGGATTTTCTCTTCTACATTCAAACATCCAAATAATGTTCCTGCAAGCGTTGGAGGAAGAGATCACCAAGAGAGTGTCTCATGCAACAACAAGGGGTTAATTGGGGGTCCAGCAAGCTGGGGCTCAGAGCTCACATGAATAGAGCAGAGAGCCCTGAGAACAGCTTAAGCAGAGCTTATATACTTTCCTTGGAGAGGGCAGGGACGGAAATTTATTGATGGGTCAGAGCGAGTGGGCGGTTAGTGTGAAAGTGGGTGAGGGGATACATTCTGCAATTTGGCAGTTGGGGACAGCACAATCTGGGAACAAGATTACAAACAGTTCTCAAGATTTCAACAGTGTTTTGTTAAGCATACAGAAAAACAGGAAGTTACAAGTAACTTTTTTATTAACCTTTCATTCCGCACTTCTTCTTCTTGCTACTTTTAATCATAAAAGTGATTATTGGGGCATGTCACATTCTATGTCTGCTAGTGGGGTATTACCATAAGTTTAACTTGTCCAATTTGAGCTTGGAGTAAAGAAATTACATGGTTGAGCAAACAGGGTTTTATAGTTAGAAATAATATGAGGATTATTATTGGACAGGCCAGGGTTGTTAAAAGCGTAGATAACCAGGGGGACTGTGTGAACCAAGACTCAAACCACCCTTTTAGGGCCTCTCTCTCTCATTGATGCTTTTCAAGGCATCCTTTTATTTTACTCATAGGTTTTTTTAACAACCTCAGTATGGTCGGCATCAGAACAACATTCTTATATCAATGCAGCACAAAGGCCCCCTTCTCTCATGAAGAGGAGGTCCAACCCTCAACTGGTGTGTAAAACAAATTCAGATACAGATGTTAAAGATTCCTGCAAAGCTGTGATGGAGGTTTCTATTATCTTTAAGTTTTGGTCTCTTGCTGCTTCTATTTGGGTCATTTGTTGTGTACCATGGAGCAGGGCAGTGGTTCCTGTGATTACCCCTGCCGCAACTCCAATTCCTAATATGATGGCTAAAGTGAGGGATATATGTTCCCAGTGGAACCGGGTTGTATGCCCCCCCCTGTTTGAACTTCAAATGAACCTGGGTCATTATAGAGCAATCTGGGACACATCTTCACCATTACACAATTAATCAAATCTGTTGACCATTTCATGAAAACATAAACAATGTTTTAGTATATAGAATTATACTGTTGTAGGGACGGACAAGGCACGGCACCTAAGATAGCACCAAAGACAGGGAAACAGTCCTATTTGGTTGCAACCGGATTCAGAGGGCATTGCTTCTGTTGTAATCAATTAACACGCTGAACCCCAAGTTTAGGTAGTTTCAGAATTTTGTACCCAACATGAAAGAGAAGAGACTCAGAAGTTCACAGTCTGCAGAAATTCAAAAAAAGAAGCTTTTTTTTCTGTTTTCTCCTCTATTGTGGTCAAGTTAACTTTTCAAGGACACCTGGGAGGCAGAGAGCTTTTTTTTTTTTCCTTTTCTTTTATCCCCCTGCCAACTGTTACCATGGAGCCCAGTTTGTAACTTTTTATCTTAGAAATGTAGCCATCTCTGTGAAGCCCCAGCTCAAGGCCAGAGGCCTTTTTCACACATTCTGTGAAAAACTATTAAGGGGGTGTCTAGCTTAGGAGTGCTGATTTTTCCAGCCAGTAGCCAAGTAGAACAGGGCAACAGAAAAAGAGGAAGTTAATCTACACTGAACTCATTTATAGAGACTCTTTTGCTGAAAGTCCTAAAGTCAGCCATGGTGAAGACTTCTGGAGAAGTTCAGTGAAGATTTTTCTGTGGGCCTGGTACAGAAGGGGAAGACGGGGAAGGCGGGGGGTGAGAGCAGCTCCGTGGATCTGAGAATAAGGAAGGAGAAATGTAAAAGAACAATGGGAAAGGGTTTTGGAATTTTCCTAGCAACATAAATTGAGCAGTAGAACCGGTAGAGCAGAAAGGAAGACGGGAGTGAGTATCCCAAAAAGCCTGTGAGGGACTTTAAATTCTTAGTAACCTGTTTTCAATGATGACAAAGCAACTTTAAAGGCCATTTTCATTACATCTTTGATAGGGGTCTGAGGGTTCTCCTAGGCTGGTTTGAGCTTTGGGTTAGGTGGTAAGAGGATCTGGTGGGACCCGGTGTGGGCACTGACAGGAAAAGAGAGAAGTGAGTGGGTGGATGGGTACCTCAGTACCTGCTACCTCAGCAAGGGGGCAATGCTCTGAGAACCGGCAGAGGTTTCGGTTTTTGATCTAGTAATTGGAGAAGAGAAATCAGGTTTGCTGAGGTGGGACTGACAGCAGAGAGTATTGAGCAGAAGGCTGAGTTTGAGGAACTATTGGAGAAGCATAGTTCAGGATGTGAGCGAAAGAGGAAAAAGGCCTTCACATAGGGGAATTTCCTTTCACCCTTTTGAGCACTTGCAGAAGTTAAAAAGGTCACACAGAATTTGAGGATCTAGAGCCTCCTCTGGGGGCCATCAGTTTGGGTTGTCTAAGTGGTAATATGGCCAATGCTGTGTACTGAATTTGATGAGGATTTTGGGTTCCACCAGGCAGCCCCTGTATGCTCAAATCCCCATGACTTACAGAAGAAGTCGGCTTTTCCCCCACACAGCCATGGCGGTTTGTGGCTTTGATAGTCTGCCGGGCAAACATACTAATATAGGCTAGCCAACCTGCATCTGGCTTGCCTGTCCCTACAACCATAATGTTTGTTTCCATTATCTATGGTACGGAAAGGATTTAATGAAATTTTAATGGGATCCTCTTCATCAGGGATATTCTAATAGGAAAGACCTATAGCCAGCTGACAAATGTCTGGGTGGAGAGATGGCCACCAGGTCCCTAAGGGGGCTGTATGCAAGATAGACCATACTTCTTGTCTAGTAGGATTTGTGATCAGCCATCGCTGCTGAAGGGGATGATGAGCGTTAGGACTACGGGTGGCCAAGGAGAGAGTCTATAGCCTTACCCACGTGGCGAATATGCAATTTGAAAGGGTTAACAGTCTTTTCCAGTTTCCAGCCAGAGTCTGGACATGGCACAGGCTTGAGATGAGAGGCATGGATGCAGGAAGTGATTCCCTCTACTTTTACTGCTGTAGGTGCTATAAGTAGCACCTGGAATGTTCCTTTCCAGTGGGGTTCCAGGGATGACACCTGATGTCATCTTATTCAGAGGAAGTCTCTTTCTTGATATCAACGTGGATTCCCCTCGTCCCCAGGTTGGAAGCCAGTAGCCACCTGTTTCCACAGGTATAGCTGAGTTCTTAAAAGAGATTTAAGTCTGTCAAGCAAGGGTGTGTGGAAGGGATCCTTAGGTCTTAGAGTCGGGGTTAGGTCTCTTAGTGGAGGAGGGGCCCCATAGAGAATTTCATAGGGGGTGAGGTTACACAAAGAAACAAAGGGAGTATTTCTTGCATGAAACAGTGCATAAGGCAGGAGCATAGTCTAATCTTTTATGCCGGTCTCTAAGCTTAATTTCGTTAAGGTCTCTTTAATGGTTCTATTTATTTTTTTTATGTGTCCTGAGCTCTGGGGTCTATAAGCGCAATGTAAATTCCAATTAATCCCTAGGGTCCTGGCTAACCCCTGATTTTCCTGGCCCATGAAGGCTGCTCAATTATCAGACCATGTTACATTAGTCAGGCCGTGTCTTTGATAAATATCTTTCAGGAACTTCTTGACCACAATTTGTGCCGGGTTTCTTTTATTTTTTTGGTGGGAAAGGCTTCAATCCATCCTGAAAATGTATCTACAAAGACTAGGAGATATTTAAGTCCATACCTTGCTGGCTTAATTTCAGAAACGTCCACTTCCCAGATTTGTCCTGGTCTGGTTCCTCATAGGTGCTTTCCTGCAGGAAGCTTGGAAGGGTAAGCATTAACCAATTGAGAGAACTTACAGGCTTTTGTTAACCATTCAATTATTTCCTTTCACTGTGAGTGAGTTAGGCTAAAACTCTGTTCTTGATCCTACAGTAATGCCTGCAGTTTTTTTGAACCAAGTTGATTGAGTTGATGTACATTTTTAACATAGTGTAGGGCTTTCTGAAATTCCAGGCTGGGCTCACTGAAGTTGAGGAGTTCATTGTCAGTGTTCTTAGATGTTATCAAAAGCTTGCTGGTGCTCAAGGGTCCATTGGAATTGGGCATTCTCATTTAACAGCGGGTATAAAGGAGCAGCTAAGAACACAAACCCAGGTCCATAACCTGCTAAAGCCAGCAGTCCCAAGAAACTCTCTATGTTGTCTCCTGTTAAATGGGGGTGGTATCTGCACAACGGTTTGTTTCCTGGGCTCAGTGAGCCATCATTTACCGTGCCTAAGGGAATACCCCAGGAAGATTACTTCTTGCTGGCAAATTTGGGCCTTTTTGTCCGAAGCTCTCTACCTGAGTTGAGCAAGCTCAGATAATAGTGCTTGGGTCTCAGACTCACAGTTTTCTTTGGTGTTGGCTGCCAGTAGCTGGACATCCACATATTGAAGCAGAATGACTTCGGGTTGCATAGTTCTAAAGTTGTTGAAATGTCTGTGAATGGCTTCATCAAAGAGAGTGGGGGCGTTTTTGAACCCCTGTGGGAGTCTAGTCCAAGTTAGTTGAAAAGGCGTTCTGGTTTCTGGGTCTACCTACTCGAAAGCAAACAGCAACTGACTATCTTTATGCAGAGGCAAGCAAAAGAAAGCATCTTTTAAGTACAGAACAGTATACCATTTACACTCGGCCACAGCAAAGAGGTTATTGGGGGTCCAGCATGCTGGGGCTCAGAGCTCATTTGAATAGAGCAGAGAGCCTGAGAACAGCTTTAACAGAACTTATATACTTTTCTTGGAGAGGGCAGAAAGGGAAATTTATTGATGGGTCAGGGCGAGTGTGCGGTTTGCGTGCACCCGGGTGAGGGAGTATATTCTGCAGTTTGGCATTTGGGGACAGCACATTCTGGGAACAAAATTAGCAAACAGTTCTCAAAATTTCAACAGTGGTTTGTTAAGCATACAGAAAAACAGGAAGTGACAAGTGCCTATTTAATTAACCTTTCACCTAAGCAAAATGGAAAGTGAGCATGGATTACTAAAAACAACCATGTCCATGTTGCCTAATGCTCTCAAATGTCAATCCTATTGGAGGCAACATATGTCTTTCTTCCTAAGATTATATATTTAACCTCAACCATGTTGAAAATGTCTAACCCTATTTCATTATACTTTGCCTGATTTCCTAATGTCTCTATTCATATCTGCTTTCCTACATATTTTCCCCAGTTCATCATTGTGACTGACTCTTCATATGTGCTCATATTTACGTTCACTATCTACCCAAAACCCTATTGCTAATGAAACTTTTGTCCAAATCCTATATTCACTCTTTTTTCTGAACCTACTGACTACCTTCCCAATCCTGCCGACTATTCCTTTTTGACTTAATGTTCTCTAGGACATTTAATCATCCAAGGTACAAGGTCCTCTGTTATTGCACATCGATTTATCTGAGATATCTGTGCAGAACATAATTCAAAGCTAAGTATCTCACTAAAGGGCCCAATGCCCTTCTGGGCTTCAAATCATACCTAGATTTCAGGTTTCATACTTATATTTCACCTATATATTCTTGTGAATATCGCAGGTTCCCAATACCATTATTCATCCCGCAGAATGTTTCCTAACCCAAATAGAATATGTTATTAACCCTAACCATACACTGTTCCCTCAATCTAACTTCACAAAAGAGCAGGGACAGAGTTGGTCTTACAATACACGAATGTAGGGGATCTTCCACCTCTTGAGAATCTCAAAGTTTGATGCAGAAATGATCCCTTGAGAAGATGTAGCAGCTATGAAGAACCTGAGAGAGCAAAAGTCATCTTCCATGGCAAACCACCTGTTCAGGATGAAGTGATGTGTCTGAATCAGCCTCTCTCCTACTGATATAAAGAAGATGGACCAAACCAACCCTGTGTGGAGAGCTTCTCCTGGGTGTCTATGGTTGATATACCATTCTAACTTCTGAAAGTGTCACAGTAAGTAGGGGCAGCCTCCATCTCAAGGGACCCTTGGAAAGAAGTGTTAGGACAAAGTGGTTGCCAAGGCAGTGACCTCAGTCCCTTCCTGTTGGAATTGACCTACCTCACTTCTTTGGTGATGTAACTCTCTGAACTTGGGATCCAGGAAGCCAGGCACTCAGAGCCAGTCCCAGTCCCATTCCCAGTGGACTTACTTGTTTGGATTTACCAAGGAGAGAGTCTGTCTCTCTTGGTACCTAATGGTTTGAGGATGACAAAATGCAAGTAGAGCTCTGAAGATGGGCCTTTAATGAGAAAGCAGGTAGTGGTCAGCACAGGCTCCATACAACTTCACAGAGATGGACAAGGAGACCAGACCTGAGACAGGACAGGCCATTTTGGGGGAACATAGTATGGCCCACCAGTCAGAGGACACTCTGGATAGTCACAGACTTACTTGGGGGAAGGAGGTGACTTTTTGAGTGTGGGTGTGAGTTTGTGGTTTTGTCTCATGTTCTGAGAATAGGTAGGAAAGGCGGTTTGTTTGGTTTAGAGTGGACTGTTTCTAGAAAGTCCTTTGACAAGGCGAGTGTGTTTCTGTCTATGTATCCCACTGTGTCCTTGGTTGTACACATTAGAAAACAGAATGGATTAATGGATGTATCCTGTCTAGTAGAAAGCTTCCCAGCATTCATCCTGCCCATTTTAGGAAAGGACTGCTGGTTGCTTTTCGATGGGCAACACCTACTATCTTCCTAAGTTACTGTTTTCTTTCTGAATTCTGGCCACTCTCCAGAATAGGATCATGGTTTTTTGTCCAAGATATGTACCACCTCCAAGCTCTGTGACATGGCCATGTACTGGATAGCTGAAGGGAATTGTAAGCATCTCAGAAAACTCAGATATCAGTGTTACCAAGAAAGTCTCAGTGGAGAAACCCTGCATTGGGATTTGCTGACTTATTGTTCTGTTACCCTGAAGTCAGGAAGGTCTTTGCCTCAGGCCACCCCTTTGTGAATTTTGAAGAAAACAGTTTTAAAATGGAAGTGAATGGGCATCTCCTGTGGCTCTTTGCTTAACTGCTTTGGAAAAGTATGTGTCTGAATCAGCCTTGTGGCTCTGTTTGAGGCTGTGGCTTAGATTATCAGCGACTGATGAATCTAAAGAAAGATCCAATGTGTGCATTCAAAACCAAAATGGCAAAAAGATCAGTCATTGAGCATGAACTCTCTCGCCTTCCTCTGTAAGTTTCCTGACCTCCACCAAGTGAGAATAGGGATCCTTTGGGTCAAATGAGTTCTTTGAAGCGCTGCAAAGTTACTGTGGTTTCCTAATTACTCCAAATCACATAAGGAATCTATACCTGACAGTCAGTAGGCCTCAAATTGGAGAAGCAGTGCAGTATTAAAGAAGAACTATGTGATCAATCCTGGTTCACAGGAAGGGTGTTCAGGCCATCCTGAGGTTAGGCAAATGAGGGGCAAGGGAGCTTATTTTGGACACTCTCTTGGGCTGCGCCATTCATGGAAACCTCTAGCCAAAGGGTATAATGAGTGTATATATGTAAGAAGATGAGTGCCATGTGAGAGTGTTTTGGTTTTAATTGTGGTCATTTGTGTGGCGGTTGGAAGAGATGACTGGGTCCACCTGGTCTTGAACACTGGTGTTATTCTCCTCAGAGAATGAGTTCTGAAACTGACCTCAGAGAAGTAATTGCTTTGGAAAGAGATGTGTCTTAATCAGGCTCTTGGCCCTGTGTGAGGCTGTGGCTTAGATTATCAGCAACAGACGGATCAAAAAAATGATCCCTTGTGTGCATCCAAAACCAATATAGCCAAAAGAGCAGTCATTGTGAATGAAGTCTCTCACCTTCCACTGTAAGGTTCTGAAAGAATAAAAGAAATTGAAATTGAAATGTAAAGAACCAGGTTTTGTAAATTTTCCAAGCTGCACTCAGAACCTGAAATTCCTGTGGCAGTTAAGACAATTCCTGGAACTGCCCATTAGATGTGTGTTGAAATCTTCCCTGACCACCTAGTTACTTAACAAACCCTTCCCAGAAGCCGTGCATCTCACCACGTATTCATCTCAGGGCTTCAACCAATCAGTTTAAATGTATACCCCTTCTCAGGGTTGACCAATCACCCCCTGCCCCAACTTTTTCCGCCAATGAATGTGCTAATCATGTTTTAGAGTTGTTACTTGATTTTCCCGTGGTACATGATGATTTCCTAAAGGAGGCTATGATGTATGTAAAGTCCCTGAGCTCTCTAAAGAATGTATATAAACGCTGCTCAAGTTGTTCTCGGGGCTCTTTGTTCTTTGCTCCTCTGAAGGGAGCTCTGAGCCCTAGCATTCTGGACCCCCAATAAACCCTTTGCTGATGCATGAGAAAGCCTCTTTGTTGTCTTTTCCTTTGACGTTCGCAGCACCTTTTCATCTGGAGGCCCCAGGTGAGATATCCGGCAGTGGCGGACGGAAGACCTCAAGGGACTCCTCTCGGGGTAAGTAAGGCGCCTCTTTCTGGTTTCGGGTTTCAGGCTAGGGCGTGGCAAAGTGGCTGTTGGTGAAGAGCATTAGCTCTCTTCTATGGGGTGACAGACGTGTCACTGAGCCAAGGTCACGTCCCTGAGGGACACTCCGGAGGACTAGGGAATTTAAGGAATAGTAGTTTCCTCAACTCGGTTATGTTTTGCTTCAGGATTCAATTTGCCAGCCCATCAGGTTTTGCCGGTAACTAAGTTTTGGTCATTGTTCTGAACTCATGTTGAGTTTACTGTCTGTCTTTATTGTCTAACCCATTGCCAGTTACTCAGTTCTAATCTTTGTGTTGGACTCATGTTAAACGTTTACTGTTTGTCTTTGTCTGTGTTGTGTTTGTGTCTTCACTGTCCCTGTTTGAGTAACTCCCATTATGGGACGAAGCACTTCCTCTTCTCTGTCCCTGACCCTTGATCATTGGACTGATGTCCGCTCAAGGGCCCAGAATCTTTCTTTTTCAGTAAAACACTGTACCTGGCAGACTCTCTGTGCTTCAGAATGGCCCATCCTTGAATTCGGATGTCCCCAGAAGAATCCTTCCACTTTCCTCTTATCTGAAAATTCAGAGATATTGTCATTCAGCCGGGGCCACGTGGCCAACCAGATCAACAGCCATATACCCCTTCCCCCACATTCCTATCATTCAAACTTTCCGCTCCTCTCCCTCTTCCTTCCATTCTCCCTGAGTCACAAGACTGGACACTCCACCCCCTCCTTATCGTCTACTCTCCCTCCCCAACCCCCAACACAGTTCCTGATGATCCTCCCACCGCTGACTCAGCCTCTCCACTGCTAGAGGCAATTGGGCCAGACCCAAGCCCTCCAGGGGACTTCCCCGCAGCAGCAGCAACCCCTCCTCTCCTGAAGGAAGCTGGGCAACCTAAAGGAACCCACCGGCGACGGATAATAGAGAACTCAGAAGCCCCTGTGATGCTCTCTCTCCATTCCTATGGGCCCATGAACCGACCCAACTGGGACTCCAACACCTTTGAAGGTGGGAAGCATCTGTCCACATATCTCCAGGCTCTAATAGCGGGTCTCTGAGTGGCCGCCAGAGAGCCGACCAATTTGGCCAATGTAAGAGAGATTATCCAAGGGCCTAATGAGTCTCCCTCTATGTTTCTGGAGAGAATTAAGGAAGCATATAGAAAATATACTCCTTTTGATCCTCAGGCAGATGACCAAAAGGCATTTGTTACAATGGCCTTTATTGAGCAGGCTGCCCAAGATATTAAGAGAAAGTTATAATGTCTTGATGGGTTACAAAATACGACCTTAAGAGATTTAGACAGAGAAGCTGAAATAGTATATTATAAGATATATATTATAAGTATATAGTATAAGTATATAAGTATATTATAAGAGAGAAACTGAGGAGGAGAGGGAACAGAGGAGAGAGAAGGAAAGGGAACAAAAGGAGGATGAAAGGAGCAAAAGGCAGACAAAAGCATTGGCTAAGGTTTTCTTCACAGCAGCAAATACGCCAGAAATTAAAAAGCAGGGAGTCAGAAAGGGACACTTGGGCCCACGCCAAAGGCTGTCCCTGGCCTCAGATCAATGTACCTACTGTAGAGAAAAAGAACACTGAGTCAAAGAGTGCCCCAAAAAGAAGAAACCACGGCAGCCCGCCATGCTGACTCTAGAAGAGGACTTGGAATGTCAGGGCTCGGATCCCCTGCCCAAGCTCAGGGTAACATTTGAAGTGGAGGGTACTCCAGTGAACTTTGAAGTGGATACAGGAGCAGTATACTCAGCCCTTAAGGCTTCAATGGGCCCCATATCAAATAAATGGTCCCTAGTTCAAGGGGCTAATGGCACTACATATCGGGCTTGGACAACTAAGAGGATTATGGAAGTAGGAAAATGAAAAGTCCACCACTCTTTCCTAGTAATCCAAGAATGCCCAGCCCCATTGATGCACAGGGATCTGCTTACCAAACTCGGGGATAGAGTAACTTTTAACCCTGATGGTCCCCAAGTGGATGTTCTAAAGCCTTCAGTAAAAACTCCCATAGTCAGAGAATTGACTATGTCTGTAGAAGATGAACATCAACACTTCGTGCCCCCTAGGACTGATCAAAGAGGCAAACTACAACAGAAACGGATAAAAGATTATCCTAATGCCTGGGCAGAAACTGCTGGCTTAGGTCTAGCTGTAAAACAACCTCCAATAGTAGTAGAATTAAAAGCCTCGGCCTCTCCAATCAGTGTTAAACAATATCCTCTAAGCAAAGAAGCTAAGGATGGGATAAGTCCCCATATTCAGAAATAATTGGCCATTGGGGTCCTAAGGCCCTGTCAATCAGCCTGGAATACCCCCCTGCTACCAGTAAGAAAGCCAGGAACTAGGGACTACAGTCCTGTTCAAGACCTAAGAGAGATCAACAACAGAGTGCAGGACATTCACCCCACAGTACCCAATCCATATAATTTGCTTAGCACTCTGAATCTGGAGCGGGAATGGTACACTGTGCTGGACTTAAAAGATGCTTACTTCTGCTTGCCCCTACATAAGGACAGTCAGTTGCTGTTTGCTTTCGAGTGGATAGACCCAGAAACTGGAACATCTGGCCAACTAACCTAGACTAGACTCCCACAGGGGTTCAAACCCCCCCACACTCTCTTTGATGAAGCCCTCCACAGGGACATAAACGACTTCAGAACTGCACACCCCGAAGTCACCCTACTCCAATATGTGGATGATCTGCTACTGGCAGCGGACACCAAGGAGAACTATAAGTCTGGGACCCAAGCACTATTATACGAGCTTGCTCGGCTTGGATATAGGGCTTCTGCCAAAAGGCCCAAATTTGTCAGCAAGAAGTAATCTTCCTGGGTTATTCTCTTAGGGGTGGCAAATGATGGCTCACTGAGAACAGAAAACAAACCATTGTGCAGATACCACCCCCATCTAATAAGAGAGAACTCAGAGAGTTTCTTGGGACTGCTGCCTTTTGCAGGTGATGGATTCCTGGGTTCACCTCTCTGGCTGCCCCTTTATACCCGCTGATAAAGTGGAATGCCCAATTCCAATGGACCCCTGAGCACCAACAAGCTTTTGATAATGTCAAAAAAAGTGCTGCTATCTGCTCCGGCCTTAGCACTCCCAGATATAGATAAACCCTTCACTCTCTACATCGAGAAAAAGAAAGGAATAGCACGGGGAGTGTTCACTTAGAATTTGGGACTTTGGAAAAGGCCGGTAGCATTCTTATCAAAAAAACTGGACCCAGTGGCTACTGGGTGGTCCCGTTGCTTAAGAGCTATAGCAGTGGCAGCGCTTCTAATAAAAGATGCTCATTAATGAACGTTGGGACAGAAGCTATCCATGATAGCCCCCCATGCCCTGGAGAGCATCATCTGTCAACCTCCAGAGAGGTGGCTATCAAACTCCAGAATAAACCACTACCAGAGCCTCTGGATTAGCAAAGACAGAATAACTCTTGGACCTTCAGCTCCACTCAACCTGGCTGCCAGAAGAATCATCAGGACCTGTCGCTCATGAGTGTCAACACATACTGCAGAGGAAACCAGTACAGGACGAGACTTGAAAAATCCAGCCACTGCCTCACCCTGAAGTCGTATGGTTTACGAAAGAGAGCAGCTTCCTCCAAGATGGTATGTGGCGGGCTGGAGCAGCAGTAGTTAGCAAAACTAATGTCATCTGATCCTCTGGTCTCCCAGAAGAGACATAAGTCCAAAAGGCAGAACTGATTGCCCTTAGGAAAGCATTGGAACTAGCAACAGGCAAAAGGGCCACCATATACACTGATAGCCGCTATGCATTTGGCAATGCTAATGTGCACAGGGCTATTTACCAGCAAAGGGGGATATTAACCTCCACTGGGAAAAAAAATAAAGAACAAAGTTGAGATTCTCCACCTTCTCTCAGCAGGGCAGGGCACTAAGGAACTAGCTATAGTGCACTGTCCAGGGCACCAGAAGGGAAACGACCTCGTTGCAGTTAAAAACAGAAGGGCAGATGAGGAAGCTTAATTGGCAGCCCTAAACGGAGTGACTCTGTTAACTTTTTCCACACCAGGGGGATCAACATTCAGGAGACTTGGCCACACTGGAACATTCAGGCAACTTATCATGTGAGGAGACAGATACAGAACTCTGGGACCCTACAGAGCCAAGTTTAAAATTTCAAAAAGCCCACCTTTATGTCAAAGACGTACACTAGCTCACCCACTTAAGCTCAAAGAAGTTATAGGCTCTCTTAAAGGACCGAAGAAAGGATTTATTAATGACTGATTCACAGAGGAAAGAAATAGCTTAGCAGGTGACTAGAGCTTGTCAAGTCTGCCAATTAGTTAATGCTTACCCATCCAAGCTTCCTGCAGGGAAACGCTTACGAGGAACCAGACCAGGACAATTCTGGGAAGTAGACTTTTCCTGAAACTAAGCCAGGAAGGTATGGACTTAAATATCCCATAGTCTTTGTAGATACTCTTTCATGATTGGTTGAAGCCTTCCCCATGAAGAAAGAAATGGCTCAGACGGTGCTCAAAAAGATTCTAGATGACATTTTTCCAAGGTTAGGCCTGCCTAAGGTAATAGGGTCCAATAATGGACCGGCATTCGTTGCCCAGGTAAGTCAGGGATTCACCAGGACCCTGAAGATTAATTGGAAGTTACATTGTGCTTATAGACCCCAGAGCTCTGGACAGGTAGAAAGGATGATTAGAACCAT
Organism: Callospermophilus lateralis; assembly: GCF_048772815.1. Lineage (NCBI taxonomy): Eukaryota > Metazoa > Chordata > Mammalia > Rodentia > Sciuridae > Callospermophilus > Callospermophilus lateralis. The sequence goes on from NW_027514481.1 coordinate 714,355, forward strand.
CAAAGAGACTTTAAAGAAATTAAGCTTGGAGACCGGCATAAAAAATTGGACTATGCTCCTACCTTAAGCACTGTTTCGTGCAAGAAGTACACCCTCTTCCTCTTTGTGTAAACTCACCACTTATAAAATTCTCTATGGTGCCCCTCCTCCAGTAAGGGACCTAACCCCAACTCTGAGACTTAATTATTCCTTTCACACCCCCTTGCTTGACAGACTTAAAGCCCATGAACAAACACAGCACCCAGCAATACCTGTGGAAACAGTTGGCCACTGCTTATCAGCCTGGAGACGAGGGAACCCCACATCGATATCAAGTGGGAGTCTTCGTCTATGTGAGACGGCATCAGGTATCATCCCTGGATCGCCGCTGGAAAGGACCATACCAGGTGCTGCTTATAACACCTACAGTGGTGAAAGTGGATGGAATCACTTCCTGGATCCGTGCCACCCATCTCAAGCCTGCGCCCTGTCCAGCATCCGGCTGGAAACTGGAACAGACTGGTAACCCTCTCAAGTTGCGTGTCCGTCGTGTGGGTAGGGCTATGGATTCTTCCCCTGACCACCAGCAGTCCTAATCACCATCAGCCTGTTCAGCAACAATGGCAGCTATAAATCCTACTGGGCAAGTAGTGTGGTCTATTTCACATACAGCCCTCTTATGGACTTGGTGGCCATCTCTCTACCTGGACATTTGTCAGCTTGCCATAGGCCTCTCTGACTAGGATCTCCCTGACATAGAGGACTCCACACAGATCCCACTCAAACCCAAACCAGGGCAACATAGACCACCTTACCCCATGAATTATGGATATCATCTTCCCCAGCTCAGGTGTAAACTAGCCAGTCTTGATTTTTATGTGTGCCCAGCTGATTTCTGAAGTCGCAAACAGGCACAAACCTGTGGAGGACCCAGTGACATTTATTTTAGATCTTGGGGTTGTGAACAAACGGGAGCTACATGGTTGAACCCAAACTCCCCAGACAGTATCATTCAGGTAGGAAAAATTGACACCTGGATTGATCCCAAGAAATGTGCCGCTAGCCAAGTTGTGTCAAAAACTCGCTGTGGAAAGAATAGTCTATGTTACCCCCTCAATATAACTTTCACTTCCAAAGGAAGGGGCTACCTCAGAACAACATGGTCTATGGAAAATACGTGGGAAATGAGATTCTATATTTATGGCCCTCGTTATGACGTTGGTCACTGGTTCACCATCCTGATTAAAAAGGAAGAAATTCCCACAGCAAAAGGGCCCAATCCCCTCAAGCCAGGAATTAAGCCTCCAAAACCTCCCATGCCTAGATCTACCAGAACCCCTCTTCCATCTCATACTTCCCAGTTTCCATCTTTGCCTACTTCCCCAGTCCAGAGTACAGTTGACTCCTGCCCCTGGGAACTAATTAAAGGAACCTTAATTGTACTGAACTCCACACAGTCAGAACTCCTTGCATTTCAACCCATGTATTTGACAGCTTTGTAAATTATTGTGTAATGGTGCAGATACTCCCCAGGGTTCTTTATTATGATGCAGAATCATTTTAAGGTCTACTAGGGGGACAAACAACCTGATTTTGCTGTTATCCAGTGTCCCTTACTCTAGCCATCCTATTGAGGATAGGAGCTGCTGCAGGAGTGGGTACGGGAACAGCTGCTATCATCCATGGGTCACAACAAATGGCCTGATTAGAAACAGCAATAGATCAAGACTGGAAGACATTAGAGACCTCCATCACAGTGCTGTAGGAATCCTTAAACTCTCTCTCTCTGAAGTTGTTTTACAGAACAGGCGAGGATTAGACCTCCTCTTCATGAGGGAGCAGGGCCTCTGTGCTGCACTGAGAGAAGAATGTTGTTTTTATGCTGACCATACTGGAGTTGTAAGAGAATCCATGAGTAAATTGAGAAAATGCCTTGAAGAGCGCCAGAGAGAAAGGGAGATTCAACAAGGGTGGTTTGAGTCATGGTTTACCCAGTCCCCCTCGTTAACTACACTCCTATCAGGCTTATCTTGACCCCTGATCATCCTTATGGTGTTGCTAACTGTGGGACCTTGTTTGCTTAACCGCTTATTTTCCTTTCTCCAGGCTCAAATTGGGCAGGAAAAACTCATGGTAATCAGACAGAAATACGCTCCACTGGCAGAAATAGAGTGTGAGACCCCGCAATAATTATGATTCATTACTTTTAAGATTAAATGTAGTAAGAAAAAGGAGTGGGAAATGAAAGAATAAAAGAAATTAAAATTGAAACATAAAGAACCAGGTTTTGTAAAGTTTCCAAGCTGCACTCAGAACCTGAAATTCCTGTGGCAGTTAAGACAATTCCCGGAACTGCCAATTAGATGTGTGTTGAAATCTTCCCTGACCACCTAGTTACTAAACAACCCCTTCCCAGAAACCGTGCAGCTCATCACATATACATCTCAGGGCTTCAACCAATCAGTTTAAACGTATACCCCTTCTCAGGGCTAACCAATCACCCCCTGTCCGACCTCTTCCTGCCAATGAATGTGCTAATCATGTTTTTGGGTTGTTATTTGATTTTCCCGTGGTATGTTGATTTGCTAAAGGAGGCTATGATGTATGCAAAGTCCCTGCCCTCTCTAAAGAATGTAAATAAACTCTGCTCAAGTTGTTCTTGGGGCTCTTTATTCTTTGCTCCTCTGAAGTTAGCTCTGAGCCCCAGCATGCTGGACGCCCAATAAACCCTTTGCTGTGGCATGAGACAGTCTCTTGGTGGACTTTTCCTCCGACTTTTGACCGACCTTTTTACCTATGAAGGACCTGAGAGAGCAAAAGTCAAATCCATGTCAACTTCCATGTCAAACAACCTGGTCAGAATGAAGGAATGTGTCTGAATCAGCCTCTCTCTTCTTAATGTAGATTAAATGGACCAAACCAGGCCCTGTGTACAGAGCTGTTCCCGGATGCCTATGGTTGATATACCATTCTAACTTGTGAAAGTGTCACAGGAAGTAGGGGCAGCCTCCATCTCATGGGACCATTGGAAGCAACTGTTAGGACAAAGTGGTTTTCCATCGCAGTGAACTCATTCAGTTCCTGAAGGAAGTTACCTACAACACTTCCTTGGTGATGGAACTCTCTGAACTTGGGATCCAGGAAGCCCTGCACCCAGAGCAAGTCTTAGTTTCAGTCCCAGTGGTCTCAATTGTTTGAATTTACCAAAGACAGAGTCAGTGTTTCTTGGTACCTACTTATGTGATGATGACCAAATTTCAGGAGAGCTCTGAAGAGCGGCTTTTTCTGAGAAAGCAGGTAGTGGCTCAACCATGGCTCCTGACAACTTCAAAAAGTTTGCAAAGAAGACGAGATCTGAGATAGGACAGGCCATTTCGTGGGAACATAGTATGGCCCACCAGTCAGAGGACACTCAGGATAGTCACAGTCATACTTGGGGGAAGGAGGTGCCGTTGTGGGTGTCGGTGTGAGATTGTGGTTTTGTCTCATGTAGGTTTGGACTGGAAAGTTTCTAGAAAGTCGTTTGACAACACGAGTGTTTCTATGTCTGTGTATCCCACTGTATCCGTGGTTGTAGACATTTGAAATGCGAATGCATCAATAGTTGTGTCCTGTCTAATATAAAGCTCCCCAGCATTCTTCCCACCCAATTTAAGAATGGAGTGCGGCTTGCCTAATGGAAGGTGAACAGCTACTATCTTCCTAAGTTCCTCTTTTCTTCCTGAATATTGGCCACTCTCCAGAGTATCCTCATGGTTTTGTTTCCAAGATATGTACCACGTCCAAGCTCTGTTACATGGCCATGTACTGGATAGCTGAAGGGAATGGGAGCATCTCAGAAAACTCAGATATCAGTGTGACCAGTAAAGTCTCAGTGGAGAAACCCTCCTTTGGGCCATTTGCTTACTTATGTTTCTATTTCCCTGAATGTCAGGAAGGTCTTTGCCTCAGGCCAACCCTTTGTGAAGCCTGAAGAAAACAGTTTTCAAATGGAAATGAATGGGCATCACCTGTGGCTCTTTGCTTAATTGCTTTGGAAAGGGATGTGTCTGGAACAGCCACTTGGCCCGGTGTGGTGGCAGTGGCTTAGATTCTCAGCACCTGATGGATCTAAAGAAAGTTTCCAAGTGTGCATCCAAAACCAAAATGGCCAAAAGAGCAGTCATTGTGGATGAAGTCTCTCACTTTCCTCTGTAAGCTTCCTGAGCTAAATCAAGTGAGAATAGGGATCATTTGGGTCAAATCATTTCTTCAAATCCCTGCAGAGGCTAGCCGATAGGGGCTTGGGTTTTCTATGATACCAATTCACATAAAGAATCTATACCAGACAGTCATTAGTCCTCAAATTGGAGAAGCAGATCAGATATAGGGCAGGCCTATTTGATCACTCTTGGTTCACAGCAAGGGTGTCCAGGCCACCCTGACTTTAGGCAAATGAGGGACAAGGGTGCTTATTTTGAACAGTGTATTGGGCTGTGCCCTTCATGGAAACCTCCAGCCAGAGTTTATGATGAATGTCTATGTGGAAGAAGATGAGGAGCATGTGGGAGTGTTTTAGTTTTAATTGTGGTCATTTGTGTGGTGGTTGTAAGAGATGCCTGGGTCCACCTGGGCTTGAACTCTGGTGTGATTCTTCTTAGAGAATGCGTTATGGAACTGACTTCAGAGAAGTATTGCCATGAATTGTGTTGGGATTTTAGGAGGCCACACATGAGAGTCGCCCTTGGACACTGAGATCTAAGGCCAGACTGGCTTTCCACAGAGCACTGGGAATCTCAGCCAGGATATCACATGATTTTATTCTGAAAGACTTGGAAGCCATAGTTGAGAGTCAAAACACACATGGACCTTACATTGTAGACCTCAATGTGGCTGGCTTCATTTGACCTTTTGGCCAGACTTTGGGAACCCTTGCCTGTGAGAGTTCTCTAGATTATTCATTGAAATGTGCTTCCTCTAAATTTAATGGTTTCTTAATGAATTGAAACCCACAGTTTCTCCAACTACATCTTTGAAAATGGCTAGATAAATACCATGAAATTTTTGAACTTCCCATGGCCACCTGCCACTGGAGAACCTTTGGATGTACAGTTGCTGATCCTGAGTGTACCAGACAGTGCCTTGATTGACTGGGTTTTATGAAAATGGTGTAGAACAGAGATGCCAGTATGTTGGGGCCTGCTGAGTAGTGGGCCAAAAGCTGTTGTGTGCAGGTGTGTGATAAAACATCTGTGGTCCGGACATGTGATTCTGCCATTGACATCCAAATGACTTGTGGCTGACATGTTACAGACAGGAATCACTTATATGTCTGAAACCTCTCCATAAAAGGCATTTTGTTATATGGAGACGTTTCAGGGCAATGTTCAGAATCAGGTTGCTATGGTCAAAGGGTCAAGCTTTGTGGGATAGAAGCCTGGTTGGTGCATTCTCCTGCAGACCCGGACCCACCACACGTGACAGGACTCCCTCCAGCACTGTGTACCAGTTGAACTCATTGTATTTCATGAAGCAAATACCAAACTCCCAGTGCAGTAGAAAGAAACACCATGAAAATTGGAGGATGACCAAATGGCTTCACAATCCACATGCAGAGACACTTAGCTTTCAGTGGCCACAGTTTACCTACAGAGAGAAGTCAGCACTGCTGCCTCATGTTCTTTGAAAAAATTGAAACAATGTTTTCCAGGTCTCATAGATGTAGACCCAGCTTTGATGGTCTCATTTGAATGGAAGGTAAAGCTTCTGACAACAACATATATGTCGAGTGCGCATCGTCAAAGGCATTTTCTCAAGAAGTCTTTAGTCCGGCAGAGCTCCAGGTTTGTGTAGTGTTTACCTTTTAGACCAGGTCGCAAGAAAAGACCACTGACTCCAATTAAAATCAGATTAAAGCAAGCTTATTATTTCCACCACCCTGGCTGCCTCTCCCTCCCAAAACGTCGGGAACAGAAGAGCAGCCCAGCTTTATAGCCCAGAAAGTTACACAAAAGTGGGGTTAAAAATAACAGAATTCTGACAAGCATCACACTAATGGTAGTTTACATTTTTGTTTGCTGGCCCCAACATCAGAATTTATGAGGACCATTAGAGCCTCAGAGAGTGTCGTCTAGCCAAGGAAGGCCAATATTTATGAGGTGTCAACAAAGTTTCAGAGAGGGCTGTTATCTGGTCAGATAGCCAGGCATGGGTGAGTTCAAGGCACGGGCAGGCATTCCAAGCAGGTTCAGATATTGCTGTAATTTATAGTTAAGCCAAAATTATCTTTTCACGGCTTTGTGGCAAGATGGCTCCCAATTTTAATAAAAGATAAGGTTGGGTCAATCATTCCCCCCCTTTTTAATGTGTTCCTTTCATATATTTGATTGGGTAGGAAGAGCACTGTGGGAATTTTAATCCCTCAGGTAATAGTCTCCCGATTTTTTGAACTCACCCAAAAACACGTCTCCCTGATTTTACCTGACTTAATTAATTACTTATATTGATATTCTATTTATTTTTGTCTCCATTGTTGTAAGAAGAGAGGCGTCACTCATTTAGACTTCTTCTGAGCTGAGAGAGGGTGACGTGAGGGGGCACCGCCTGAGGGACATTAGTTGCCTTTTAGAAGTCAGTTAGGTTTGAAGTCTGGATTGGGAAGAACAGGTAGTAAAGTCATCTGGGGATGGGTTCTTCTATGAGAGAAACAAAAAAACATGAGTACTTAATAAATGTTGCAGCAGCTGGAACATGTCACTGTATAGAAGTTTCCTCACCAGTCTTAAATATCCCCAGTTATCAGGACTGTCAACTTAATATTTAACTTTTAGTGTTACATTTGTCCCTCCCCATAAGATTCAGTTTAATAATTTAATGTCATCTGATCTTGCAAAATACTTTTACTAGTATGACCTCTGTGTCTAATAGAGAAACCTTTAATTCTCTTACTCATTGCTGCATAGTCATACTAACAAATACCAAGACTATGTGTTTAGGTTAAGAATATCTGTAGGCCTTAAACTAAAAACTTCTGCCTCTGGCAGATAATCTTGATAGCCTCTTTTTATAGTTATCAGGCATTCCTGTCTGAGAATCCTTCTTTGTAGCCTTTAGTCTTACTTATTTTGGGAGGCTAACATAAAGTGTATACCTTAAAATATTATTATTACTATTATTATATAAAATGCCCAGGAATGGCTGTAATTTGTTTTTAACTGTCTTTTCTAAGTGTTTAAGATGAAGCAGTCAAACTGACTTTTGTTTCTATCTATTGGGAACTGTCAGCTGAGCTTTTATGGGAGTCATTCCTGGGGAAACTTGAGAGCAGCTTCTCAGTTCTGCTAGTGCCATTTGCGCTAGGTGGGTCCAGGTCTTGTTTGACCAGGTGGCTTCCCTCGGAAGCATCAGGGATGTCTCCCTTTTCTGATGACTCTCCTCTTCGTAGCAAATGCACTGATTGGCTTTCTGTTCTCCAGTGGTCTCATTAATCTCCCTGATCAGGAAGTTATGTGGTTCAGAGTTGCAAAGCTCTTTAGAGAAGTCCGCTGTTCCCTGGATACAGACTGACTCAGAGGGCAAGAGCCAAATATTGGTTTTCTTGTCCCTTTTCATATAACTTTAATTTTAAATCCTAATCTTAAACATCCATCAAATAAATTTTAACAGACTTATATTAAGAGTACTGGGCTTTAATGTCTATAATTTAAAATTATTTATCTTTTTATTATTTGGGATCTGTATTATTCTGTCTGTCTTGTAGGTGATGGCTAATTATCTTAAATTAACCAATGTTGTGTTCTTAAAGCAACACTTCTGTAAAACACTAACAGGGAATCTTTATATCACCGATAAGGAAATTACAAAATAAAATTAACAACAGTAAACAAACTTAGTTCATGTAATAGCTACCCTAAAATTTTTGGCTGAGTTATACATTATATCCTCTGTTTGAGATGCTAGTAATGTTGACAGGAAAAAAAAAAAAAACTTTTGAAAATATCTTTAAATGAAATAACATCTGACCTACTGCTTTCGTAGTCATTCTCACATAATAAGATGGGACACAGAGCCTTATCTCAGGTAAGGAAGGGCTCTTTATTAATCTTAAGTGTTTTAATTCTAAAGCTAATCTTTGTTTTTTAAATATCATTTTACAAAGTTTACATAAATTGTTTGAGGTCACATGAACATTAGCTAACACCATATGATATAGCATTTAAAACATGAATTAAAAAAAGGCTGAAAGTTTTTAACCTTTACATAGATTAGGCTCTCATTAACTTAAAATACATTTAAATTGTTCCCCAATATAAAAAGTAACATAAAAGTTTACATATCTTATTGACAACAGGTAAATAAATCCCAATATATATATATATTTTTACCATACAACTTCAGAACACCAGCTTGATATAATGCTCTTTTAAAGTTTCTACCTTACAGACTTGTATACCTGGAAGATATGAGCACATTAATAGCATCACAATTGCATTGATTTTTCTACATTAACCAAGTTTAGCTTTTAAAGAAATGGCAGTACAGTGCTCTAAAATAACAGTTCTTATTTAATCAGTTGTTTAATTTTTATGGTTGCTTGCTCTAGAAAAATAAAACTTAATAACCACAATGTTATGGGTAAACTTATGTTTTAAGAAATTTTTGTCTCTTTAACACATGACTGATTTTTACAATCTTATACAGACTTTAGGACAAACTTATACAGACCTTAGTAAATCAATCAGATATCTAACAAAAGTACTCATGAATGAGTAATCCCATATCAAATTTACTTTACTTATTTATCAAAATATTAGACAAATGTATTGAACAGTGTACCATTTTTTGTTGAAGAAAAAGTCCTAGAACCAAGGCATATTAGACCTTTTGTCGGCATTAATATTTTATTAGATTTTTGAACACCTAGAAAAACTTGTAAGGTTAAATTTAAAGACATTTATTTTTATCTGTTTATCCAATTTAAATTGTACCAATTAAATCACTTGAATTAAAGATCTTTGGATCCACGTTTTAAAATTTGTTTTTATGAGTGCTTTTTTTATGAGTGCTCCTTATATGTGTTAATTTGTATAACATATATATGATATAGGGATATATGTATATATAGACATACAACACATAACAAAAGTGTGCACACATAATAATAGTAAAGGCCTTGTAGCTTTTTGCAGTTGAAATCTCCATTGCAATGTTTCAAAAACTCCACTGTTGGTCAAAGATAGAGCTGATCAGAAAAACATTAACCTAGGTCTGTAGGATCAAATTCATGAGATCAAAAAAAGAATACAGAATCTAAGGAAAAAAATAAGAGTCCTAGAAAAAATGACTGCCCAGTAATTAATAAATACCATACAATTTACCTTTTTTCCTGCCTTAGGCCTCAGATCAGTCTCCTACTGAGCTTGCAGGCTTCTTTCATTTGCATTTCAACAAAAGTCCTGGCTGAGGTCTGAAAGGAGCAGGGAAAAACTGCTATTCTGAGCAGACACCTCAGGCCTAAGGCATTTTAACCATAATTTTGAGGTTCGGATGTTGAAAATTATGATACAATTTTAAGATGAAATTCACAAAATTTTATATCTTTACATCTTGTTTTGTCAACAGATACCATGCTATGATTTACTATCCTTGTCCAAATTAATGCACTGGTACACACTGTGATATTTTCTCAGTCTACCCAATTCAAAATTAGTGACAAATAAAACTGAATATTTGGGAAGTTACTTGCCAACTTGGAAGTAGAGTGCTTTAGTTTTCCATCCTAAGTATTTAAGTTATCTGGCATGAATTATCTGAAATCATAAACTAAACAATTACCTAAACCCGACTTTTAACTGCAAGATTGAGCAATGCTACAAAAACCCATCCAGATACCAGATTGTTACAATAAAACATCATCATTTAGACACACATTGAACTAATATCATTCCCAAGAAACAATTTATAATATCAGCACATTATTGCACATGTCTTAAAGGGCCAGAAACAAAGACACAAGACAGACAGAAAGGAGCTCCAGACTATGGCTGACAGACAGAAGCCTTAAAAACAGAGCAGATAAGAGAAAAATTTCCTACACCAGTGGCAGGATAGATGTCCTCACAAGGGGATCAGATGTTTTCACAGAGGGCAACCTGAAATGTAATATCAAGGGTTTCCATGGTGACTTTACTGCATTTAGTGTCCCCTTTTTCTTTTTCTTTTTTTTAAGAAGACAGAGGTGGCATAATCCTTACAGTGCAGGGAACGAAGGAAGGAATTCCTTGAAGCAGCAGGGCTTTGGTAGATGCTGGGAGTCCCTCAGTCCCTCCTTTTACTTATGGGACTAGCTCCTCTGGTTTGGTCCCACCCCAATCTCGCTCCATCTCCTAACATTTCAGTAGTCAGCTCTCAAAAAGTTCCAGGGTCGGGGGGTTATCAAAATTTGTAACTTAAATTTCGGTTTCTGACCTTGAAGCGAATTAATACCTATTTAAAAATGAGGACAGGGTTTGAGAAAAATAAAAAGGGAGGTTTGCTGCTTTGCTAACAAAGCAGAAACACAGGGGACTCTGCCCAAAGGTTGTGACTCTCTTGAACTGGAGCAACAAGGGGTTTTAAAGGAGTTTCCATTGTTAACCTGGGAGATACTCTGTTCCTTGGGGGCCAGCAGGCATTGCCCTCTGCAGTGGGTGAGTTCCAGGCTGCCAGCTAGGGGCTTTTCTCATCCTGCTTAACAAAGGGGGGTAAACTTCATCACAGTTTTTTAGAACACAGTCCAAAGGGTGTAAGGCTTACTTGCTTTATTACCCATTTTTACGTCCAATATCCTTAAGTTTTTACCACAGAAATCAAACAACAAAATGCACAAAAACAAACAAACAAAAAACATATAGAACACAAAACAAAACACAAAGAAACAGAAACCTGGTGAAGATACAGAAAAACTGAGGAGCAATGAAATGTCTTGCTGAAGCTCCGGGGTAGGAGCTCCTGCGTGCCCGGCTGCACCTTTCTACCCTTTCAGAGAAATTCCATACAGAACAGAACAGAGGACAGAACAATTCTTGTTACTGTCCTGGACAGGAGTATATGTGAGCCTCCCCAGGCCACCTCTCTGTAATCAGAAGACATCTTCCTTAACCAGATATCAGATGTTATAAAGGCACCACCTACCAATGGAGGCCTCCTCCACCAGGTGCTTGCTAATAGTTTTAGTGTGATGGTTCACTGCAGTGCTCCCTGGACCGAAGGCTCACTCCAAGGCTTTGGAACTTGGCTCTCCAGCCCTGAGCCCTGGAGGAAAGGCCAGTGTCAGAATTTCCAGCAGTCTGGTCTTGTGATCTGGTCACGTCATCTCGCTGGGGAACTCCAAAATGTTAGACCAGGATGCAAGAAAAGACCACTGACTCCAATTAAAATCAAATTAAGGCAAGCTTATTAGTTCAACCGGCTAGGCTGACTCTCCTTCTTAAAACGGCGGGAAAAAGACAGCATCCCCACCTTTCCTACACCCCAGCTTTATAGCCCAAAAAGTTACACAAAAAGGGAGTATCAGAAAACAGAACTTTGACAAGCATCACACTAACTGTAGTTAACATTTTTTATTTGCTGGCCCCAGCATCAGAAATTATGTGGACCATTAGAGCCTCAGAGAGGGTCGTTGTCTGGCCAGGGAAGGCCAATATTTATGAGGTGTTAGTAAGGTTTCAGAGAGGGCTGTGATCTGGTCAGTAAGACAGGCATGGGAGAGTTCAAGGCATGGGCAGGCATTCCAAGCAGGTTCAGAATTTGCAGTAATTTATAGTAAAGCAAAAATTATCTTTCCATGGCTTTAAGGCAAGATGGCTCCCAATATTAATGAAAGATCAGGTTGAGTGATCACCCCTGTCCCTTCCTTTTGGAAACTCCTCTACCACCTCCAAGGTTGTGAACTCCTGATCATTTTCCATTCCAGATAAGTATTCACAGAATTTCTAACTCTTATCCTCTAATTGTGTCTTACTTGGGGCAAAGGTAATGTCAAAGCATTGTTCTGGATGAGAGTGGGAAGATTATTGTATATCACATATTTGCATACACATTGGATTCATTTTCCAATTTTCCATTTGAAATATTGAATTCTTGACATTAACCCATACCCTACTAGACTCTGACTAATAATCCTAATATGATGGTGAAACATAACCCAAGCAGAATAGAAATACAAGCCGTTCAGAGGAGGCATGGTGTGTAGTTGGAATTGCCTTTTGCATTATATAGTATAGGAGCTATAAATCTAGTCAATTTTTTGTTGAAATAATTCTACATGTGTTTTTAAAGTTAACAAATATGGGAATCCTGTCTCCCTTTCTCTGTAGCACACGTATTTTTATATGCACATAGAGAATCCTACCTGGTATCATACGTACATACTTGTGAGGTGGCTGAATTGGCAGATACAAATTGTGAGAAGAGATCACTACTCCTAAACGCTGTTTGAACTGAAAATTCAACCCATGGGTGAGCTTCCTAGTTCAATAACATTATACATAAATCCATGTTCAGTAAAATGAATATTTTTGCATCTGTGGATTACATATATATATATATATATCATGATGAATTTCGATTGGCATATACATGGCTACTTTTTTTTCTTTTTTTGGTTGTTCAAAACGTTACAAAGTTCCTGACATATCATATTTCATACATTAGATTCAAGTGGGTTATGAACTCCCATTTTTACCCCAAATAAAGATTGCAGAATCACATTGGTTACATATCCACATTTTTACATAATGCCCTATTAGTTACTGTTGCATTCTGCTACCTTTCCTATACTCTGTGATCCCCCTCTTTTCCCCTCCCATCTTCTCTCTCTACCCCATCTACTGTAATTATTTTTTCTCCTTGTTTATTTTCCCATTCCCTTCACAACCTGTTATATGTAATTTTGTATAACAATGAGGGTCTCCCTCCATTAACATGCAATTTCCCTTTTCTCTCCCTTTCCCTCCCACCTCATGTCTCTGTTAATGTAAATCTTTTCTTCCTGCTCTTCCTCCCTGCTCTGTTCTTAGTTGCCCTCATTATATCCAAGAAGACATTTGGTATTTGTTTTTTAGGGATTGGCTAGTTTCACTAAGCATAATCTGCTCTATTACCATCCATTTCCCTTAAAATTCCATGATTTTGTCATATTTTAGTGCTGCGTAATACTCCATGGTGTATAAATGCCACATTTTTGTTATCCATTCATCTATTGAAGGGCATCTAGGTTGGGCCCACAGTGCAGCAATTGTGAATTGTACTGCTAAGAACATCGATGTGGCAGTATCCCAGAGGTATACACTATTTTAAGGTCTTCAGGAAATAGTCCGAGAAGGGCAATAGCTGGGTCAAATTGTGGTTCCATTCCAAGCTTTCCCAGGAATCTCCATACTGCTTTCCAAATTGGCCACACCAGTTTGTGGGAACAGCTCTCCTCATAGGCCTGGTTTGGTCCATCTTCTCTACATTAAGAAGAGAGAGGCTTACTCAGACACAACCCTTCATCCTGAACAGGTTGTTTGCCATAGAAGATGACTTTTGGTCTTTCAGGTCTTTCATAGCTGCCTACATCTTCTCCAGGGATCAAATATGCATGGACCTTTGAGGTTCTCAGTAGGTGGCAGATCCCCTACATTGCTGTATTGCAAGACGAACCCTGTCCCTTCTCTTTTGTAAAGTTAGATTGAGGGAACAGTGTATGGTTAGGGTTAATAACATGTTCAATTTGGGTTCGGAATCATTCTGATGGATGAATAATGGTATTGGGAACCTGTGATATTTATAAAACTATAGAGGTGAAATATAAGTATGAAAACAGAAATCTAGGTAAGATTTGTAGCCCAGAAGGGAATGAGGCCCTTGATTGGGATACTTAGCTTTTAATTATGTTCTCCACGGTTGTCTCAGATAAATTGATAATCAATGGCATAGGACCTTGTACCTTGGAAGATTGATTGTAGAAGAGAACATCCACTCAAATGGGGATAGTGGGTAGGATAAGGAAGAGAGTCAGTAGGTTTAGGAAGAAGAGTGAGTATAAAATTTGGATCAAATGTTCTTTAGCAATAGGGTTTCATTTATACAGTGAATGTAAATGTCAGCACATGCGAAGAGTAAGTCACAATGATGAACTGCAGAAAATATAGGAAAGAAGATATCAATAGAGACATTACAAAATCAGGCAATTGTAAAGTGAGTGATAGGTTTAGACATTTTCAACAGGATCGAGATTGAATACATAATTTTAGGAAGAAACAAATATGTAGTCACCAATAGAAATGACATTTGAAAGCATTAGGCAAACTGGAAATGGAAGTTTTTAGTAATCCATATTCAACTTCCATTTAGGATTTGGTACAATCATAAGTGTGACCTTTGCATTTTGTGCCCAGAAAATTATTGTGATAAAATATATATGTAGATCATGTGACATGAGTATTTTTTACACCATTTCTGTGAGCAATATTTGAAGACATATAAATTAGTATTGGGGGTACAAAGTGGTGTACCCTGTGTCTATGAATATAGAGATAATGCATGAATAGAACATACTGTAAATAAATAATATAACTGGTTACACTTTAAATAATGGATTGAATTGTTATCTGAAAATATATAAGAAATCATATATTGACATACAATCATTAATTCCAACCAGTTATATATCTAATTGTAATCTTAGGGTTATTTTTTATCATGAAGTGTGTGTGAGTTTTGCTTCAAAAGTGATTATGGATCGAAAATAATGTGTTTGGAAAGAAGTCTCATGAAATTACCAATCAAGAAATATGGAGGAATCCATGTGTTCTGAAGCAGGAAGTGATTGAAAGTGAAACAAATGCCTATAAATTTGCTAAATTGTGGATGAAATATATATCCTGTGATGTGCATAAACTGATGAAATAGTATGTACCAGTGTTGAATAAAAATGAACGTCAAAATACACATCATGTACCATAGGAATCTACTTGCATTGATGTTAAACTCTGTCAGTTACTGTACAAATATTAGGATTCGCGTGCATCATTCACCGAAGTTAGTTTTCTTTTTTTTTAAATTTTTATTTATGCTTGTTCAAAACATTACATAGTTCTTGATACATCATATTTGTCACTTTGATTCAAGTGGGTTATGAACTCCAATTTGTACCCCGTATACAGATTGCAGAATCACATCAGTTACACATGCATTGGTTCACATATTGCCATACTAGTGTCTGTTGTATTCTGCTGCCTTACCTATCCTCTACTATCCCCCTCCCCTCCCCTCTCCCACCATCTTCTCTCTCTACCCCCTCTACCTTAATAAATTTCTCCCCATGTATTATTTTTCCCTTTCTTCTCTCTTCCTCTTGTATGTAATTTTGTATAACCCTGAGGGTCTCCTTCCATTTCCATGCAATATCCCTTCTCTCTCCCTTTCCCTCCCACCTCTCATCCCTGTTTTAATGTTAATCTTCTTCTCATCCTCTTCATACCTATTCTGTTCTTAGTGAATTTCCATATATCAAAGAAGACATTTGGCATTTGTTTTTAAGGGATTGGGTAGCTTCATTTAGCATAATCTGCTCTAGTGCCATCCATTTCCCTGCAAATCTATGATTTTTTGTCATTTTTTAATGCAGAGCAATACTCCATTCTGTATTAATGCCACATTTTTTTATCCATTCATCTATTGAAGGGCATATAGGTTGGTTTCACAGTCTTGCTATTGTGAATTGTGCTGCTATGTACATCGATGTAGCAGTGTCCCTGCAGCATGCTCTTTTTAGGTCTTTAGGGAATTGACCGAGAAGGGGAATAGCTGGGTCAAATGATGGTTTCATTCCCAGCTTTCCAAGAAATCTCCATACTGCTTTCCAAATTGGATGCACCAATTTGCAGTCCCACCAGCAATGTACAAGTGTACCTGTTTCCCCACATTCTCACTAACACTTGTTGTTTGACTTCATAATGGCTGCCAATCTTACTGGAGTGAGATGGTATCTTAGGGTGGTTTTGATTCACCTTTCTCTGACTACTGGAGATGGTGAGCATTTTTTCATGTACTTGTTGATTATATGTCCTCCTCTGAGATGTCTGTTGAGGTCCTCGGCCCATTTGTTGATTGGGTTATTTGTTATCTTATTGTTTAATTTTTTGAGTTCTTTGTATACTCTGGATATTAGGGCTCTATCTGAAGTGTGAGGAGTAAAGATTTGTTCCCAGAATTTAGGCTCCCTATTTACCTCTCTTATTGTTTCTTTTGCTGAGAAACAACTTTTTACTTTGAGTAAGTCCCATGTGTTGATTCTAGTTATTAACTCTTGTGCTATGGATGTCCTATTGAGGAATTTGAAGCCCGACCCCACAGTATGTAGATCGTAGCCAACTTTTTCTTCTATCAGACGCCATGTCTCTGATTTGATATCAAGGTCCTTGATCCATTTTGAGTGAACTTTTGTGCATGCAAGAGAAAGGGATTCAGTTTCATTTTGTTACATATGGATTTCCAGTTTTCCCAGAACCATTTGTTGAAGATGCTATCCTTCCTCCATTGATGCTTTTAGCTCCTTTATCAAATAGAAGATTGTTGTAGCATTGTGGATTAATCTCTGTGTCCTCCATTCTGTACCTTTGGTCCACCCGCCTGTTTTGGTACCAGTACCATGCTGTCATTGTTACTATTGCTCTGAAATTTAGTTTGAAATCTGGTATCGCTATACCGCCTGATTCACACTTCCTGGTTAGAATTGCTTTTGATATTCTGGATATTTTATTTTTCCAAATGAATTTCATGATTGCTTTCTCTATTTCTACAAGAAATGCCGTTAGGATTTTGATTGGCATTGCATTAAACCTATAGAGAACTTTTGGGAATATCACCATTTTGATGATGTTAGTTCTCCTTATCCATGAACAGTGTATATTTTTCCATCTTCTAAGATCTTATTCTACTTCTCTTTTTAGGGTTCTGTAGTTTGCATTGTATAAATCTTTCACCTCTTTTGTTAGGTTGATTCCCAAAGATTTTATTTTTATTTTTTGAGGATATTGTGAATGGAGTGTTTTTTTTTTCTCATTTCCGTTTCAGAAGTTTTGTCACTGATATACAGAAATGCCTTTGACTTATGAATGTTGATTTTATATCCTGCCACATTGCTGAAATCATTTCTTAGTTCTAGTAGTTTTTTTTTTTTTTTTTTTTGTAGACCCTTTTGGGTCTTCTATATATAGAATTATGTCAGCTGCAAGTAGTGATAATTTAAGTTATTCTTTTCCTATTTTCATGCCTTTAATTTCTTTCATCTGTCTAATTGCTCTGGCCAGTGTTTCGAGAACTATATTGAATAGAAGTGGTGGTAGAGGACATCTCTGTCTTGTTCCAGATTTTAGAGGGAATGCTTCAATTTTTCTCCATTCAGAATAATGCTAGCCTGAGGCTTAACATAGATAGCTTTTACAATGTCGAGGTAAGTTCCTGTTATCTCTAATTTTTCTAATGTTTTGAACATAAAGGGATGCTAAGGGTCTATTGTTCTTATTTATTTTTCGCAGAACCAAGCTTTAGTTTTGTAATTTTTTCAATAGTTTCTTTTGTTTCAATTTTGTTGTTTTCCGCTCTGATTTTAGTTATTTCTTGCCTTCTTCTACATTTGCTGATGTTTTGCTCTTCCTTTTCTAGGGCTTTGAGATGAAGTGTGAGCTCATTTATTTGTTGTTCTTTCCTATTTTTGAGGAATGACGTCAAGGTGGTGAATTTCCCTCTTAAAACTCCTTTCATTGTGTCCCATAGATTCCGATATGTTGTGTCTGTATTTTCATTTATCTCGAAGAATTTTTTGATTTTCTCATTTATGTCTTCTGTAACACATTAATCATTCAGTAAAATATTGTTCATTTTCAATGTGATGTAGGATTTTTCCTTCCTTCTTTTTCATTGGTTTCCAGTTTCATTCCATTATAATCAGATAAAATTTATGGTATTATGTCCACCACTTTATATTTATTGAGGGTTGCTCTATGGCATAATATATGGTCTATTTTTGAGAAGGATCCTTGTGCTGCTTAAAAAAAAGTATATCCACTTGATGATGGTTGATATATTTTATATATGTCAGTTAAGTCTAGGTTATTGATTGTGATATTGAGTTCTATAGTTTCTTTATTCAACTTTTATTTGGAGGATCTGTCCAATGGTGAGAGAGGTGTGTTGAAGTCACCCATAATTATTGTGTTGTGGTCTATTTGATTCTTGAACTTGAGGAGAATTTGTTTTATGAACGTTGCAGCACCATTTAATGGTGCGTAAATATTGATAATTTTTATGTCTTGTTGGTGAATGGTTCCTTTTAACAGTATATAATTTCCTTCATTATCCCTTTTGATTAAATTAGTCATGAAGTCGATTTAATTCGATTTGAGGATGGCCACCCCTGCTTGCTTATGAGGACCGTGTGCATGGTATATTTTTTCCCAACCTTTCACCTTCAGCCTGTGTATGTCTTTTCCATTCAGATATGTCTCCTGGAGGCAACATATTGTTGGATTTGTTTTTTGAATCCAAGTTACAAGCCTATGTTGCTTTATTGGAGAGTTTAAGCCATTAGTGTTTAGAGCTACTATTGATGTATGGTTTCTACTGCCATCCATGTTTGAATATTTATCGTTTTTTTAAATTTACTTTGTTTCTCCATGATTAGCTTTTCCCCCGCACTCTGTCATTACTGAGGCACATCCCACTGATGGTTTTGGTTGTTGTTTTTCATTTCTTCCTCGTGTAGTGTTTTGCTCAAGACACTTTGCAATGGTGGTTTTCTTGCTGCAAATTCTTTTATCTTTTCTTTATCATGAAAGATTTTTCTTTCGTTGTCGTACCTGAAGCTGAATTTTGCTGGATACAGAATTCTTGTTTGGCATCCATTGCCTTTCAATGTTTGAAATACGTTGTTCCAGGATCCTCTCACTTTCAGTGTCTGTGATGAAAAATAGGTTGTTAACCATATTGGTTTACCCCTGAATGTAATCTTCCTCCTTTCTCTTGAAGCTTTTAATGTTTTCCCTTTGTTCTGTATATTGGATATCTTCATAACAATGTTTCTTGGCGTTGGTCTACTGTGATTTTGTGTGCTCTGTGTCCTGTAAGCATCTTCAATTTGTATATCCGTTTCCTTTTTTATTTCTGGAAAATTTTCTGTAATTATTTCATTCAACAGGTTACTCATTCCCATGGTTTGAATCTCTGTACCTTCCTCTATCCAGATGACTCATAAGTTTGGTTTTTTTATGTTATCCCACATCTCTTGGATGTTTTTCTCGTGATTTTTTACCAGCCTTTCTGTGTTGGCTAGACTCTTTTCAAGATGATATATTTTGTCTTCATTATGTGACATTCTGTCTTCTACTTCCTCCACTCTGTTAGTGATACTCTCAATTGAGTTTTTAATTTGGTTTATCGTTTTCTTCATTTCTAGAATTATTCTTTGAATTTTTATAATCTCTATCTCCTGATAAAGAAGATTAACTTCTTCTTTTATCTGTTTATGTAATTCATTTTCAATGTGTTCTTTCACTGTATTTATTTGCTCTCTCGTATCCTCTTTAAGGTTTCATTACATCTGTCTAAGGTATTCCTTGAGTTTTTTATATGACCATTTTTCTGATCATTCTAGGTCCTCCTGAATATTTAGGTTATCCTTCATTGTTTGTACTCCTTTTCTTTCTTGCTTTTTTTGCTGCTCATTTTACTTCTTGTTTGTTTGAGTGCTGAGTTACTGCTTATTCTTATAAATTTATTTGAAGCTTGGGAGGAAAGATATTAGAAGGGATGGGAAGAAGTCACTAAAGAGAATGAGAATAGGCAGGTAGAATTCAAGGATGAGGGAATAAGAAAATTGAAAAGAAATGAAAAGGCAAAAGAAAAAAATAGAAAATAAAGAAAGAAATAATTTTTTTAAAATAATAATGATAATTAAAAATGAAAATTAAAATTTAAAATAATAATAATAATAGTAAAATTTAAAAAATAAAAACATTAAAATAAGTTAAAGAACAACAACAAAAAATGAAAATGAAAGAAAAAAAGTAAAAATAAAATAATAATAATAATAATACATGCAGTCATAGAGTTCAATTAACTTCTCTTCCAGTAGGTGGAGCTGTGCTCTCTGGGCCAAGCTTCTCCTCTCAATAGGTGGGAACCAATCACTGTGCAGCAGCTCTTTCTCCCAGACTGGGCGGGTCTCCAATCCTGAGTGCCTAGGACCTTCTCTAGTGTTTCCTCAAGCCAGGCTCAGCTCAACTGTGACACTCACCACAATACTTGCTACACGTCAGGTCTCTGGTCCTGGTAGTCCTGTTTTCATCAACGCCTGCCACTCTCTCCCTGTTTGCCTCCCTCAGACCCTAAGTTTGTAGAGCTTGGGGCTGGGAACCCCCAGCGAATTTGCTTGCTCCCTGGTATCCATGCCCACATTAGCTGGTGTAAGAGACCTCAGTTGTCAGCACTGGTGGGAGCGGTAGCCGGGAATTCCATGCCACGAGTCCCACAGCACACATGATTCCCTCGGTCTGGCCATCTTTCTCACGGGAGACCTGGGAGGGCCCCTTAAAGGAGAGCTGGAAGGGGCCCTTAATGTTTCCCCGCTGTGTGGAGAGAGATGCATAGGGAATTACACACCTGTCGTACTGGTTTCAATGAAGTTATCTCCTCTGCCCATGACGTCAGTTCTCTTCCATGGTGGTATCCCATGCAAATGGTGACCGTTCATTCCTTTTGCCAGGTGACCAATGCAATGGATGGGTCCTGACTGTGTCTCCAAAGCCCCATTTCAATTCAGTGGCCTTTTACCTCTGTAAATTCAGAAGGGCCGACCAGTTATTTCAGAGGGAATGTTAGTTCTGAGACACAAGAAGCAGGCAAATCTGAGCTTCTATGCAGCTGATCCGGGCTCTGTGTGTTTTCTGAGGGGCCCAGATTGTTCGCACCAGATCCATGTCAGGTCAGCATTGCCTAGTGATTCT
The DNA here is from genome assembly GCF_048772815.1 of Callospermophilus lateralis. NCBI lineage: Eukaryota > Metazoa > Chordata > Mammalia > Rodentia > Sciuridae > Callospermophilus > Callospermophilus lateralis. The sequence continues at coordinate 735,342 of NW_027514481.1, forward strand.
GAACAAACAGCATTTAGACAGTTTATGACTCCCTATGCCTGCGCAGCTTAAGAGGTCAGAGACTTGATTTCTCCATGTTCGCCACCATGTTGGATCTCCTATATTGCTACTTTTTAATGTCTGTGCGTGTGCGTGCATATATATATATATATATATATATATATATATATATATATATATACTCTCCAGATTTTTCAAAATATGAAATATATGTGTCTTATTATACGCTCCCTAAATTCATTCATATTCATATATGTGGATTTATAACAAACTTTCCACAAGATTATACTCAGAAATAATCATCCACCTGAAATACATATTTCTTTCCTAGTACTGAAAAGTAACTTCATAGAATGGTGCATACAAACTCTAATATTTCTACAGATACTTACCCAGTGTAACATCAATGCAAGTAGATTCCTAGGGGACATGATGTGTATTTTGACGTTCATTTCTATTCAACACTGGTACATTACTATTTCTTCAGTTTATGCACATCATAGGATATATATTTCATCCACAAGTTAGAAAACTTATAGGCATTTGTTTAATGATCAGTCACTTCCTGCTTCAGAACACATGTATTCCTCCATGTTTCTTGACTGGTCTTTTCATAAGACTTTTTCCAATCACAATATTTTCATTTTTCATTATCTCTTATGAAGCAAAACTCAAACACCCTTCATGATAAACCATAATCCTAAAATTACCATTAGATGTATAACTGGTTGGAATGAATGATTATATATCAATATAAGATTTCTTATATATTTTTAGATATCAATTCAATTCATTATTTAAAGTGGAACCAGTTAAATTATTTATTCACAGGATGGTCTATTCATGCATTATCTCTATATTCATAGACACAGGGTTCACCTCTGTGTACCCCTAACACTAATGTATATGTCTTCAAAATATTGCTCCCAGAAGTGGTGGAAGAAATACTCATGTCACCTGATCCACATATATATTTTATCACAGTAAAATCCTGAAAAAAAATGTAAAGGTCACACTTATGATTGTACCGAAGTCTAAAAGGAAAGTGAACATGGATAACTAAAAACATCCATGTGAAGGTTGCCTAATGCTCTCAAATGTCAATCCTATTGGTGACAACATATTTGTTTCTTCCAATGATTATATATTCAAACTAAACCCTGTTGAAAATGTCTAATCCTATAACTCACTTTATACTTTGCCTGATTTCATAATGTCTCTATTGATACCTGCTTTCCTACTTATTTTCCCCAGTTCATCGTTGTGACTGACTCTTCACATGTGCTGAAATTTTCATTTCTTCTCTAACAGAAACCCTATTGCTAAAGAACTTTTGGTCCAAATCCTATACTCACTCTTCTTCCTAAACCTACCGACTATCTTCCTAATCCTACCGACTATCCATTTTGACTGGATGTTCTCTTCTACATTAAATCTACCAAGGTACAAGGTCCTGTGCTTCAAATCATACCTAGATTTCTGTTTCCATACTGATATTTCACCTCTATATTCTTGTAATTATCGCACGTTCTCAATACCATTATTCATCGCCCAGAATGATTCCTAACCCAAATTGAACCTGTTATTAACCCTAAACATACACTGTTCCCTAAATCTCATTTTACAGAAGAGCAGCAACAGAGTTGTTCTTAAAATACAGGGAATTAGGGGACCTTCCACCTACTGAAAACCTCAAAGGTCCATGCAGAAATGATACCTGGAGAAGTTGTAGGGAGGTATGAAAGACCTGAGAGAGCAAAAGTCCTATTCCAATTCAAACAACCTGGTCAGGATAAAGGGATGTGTCCGAATCAGAATCTCTCTACTTATTTTAGAGAAGATGGACTAAACCAGACCTGTGTGGAGAGCTGTTCCCAGGTGTCTATGGTTGTTATACCATTCTAACTTGTGAAAGTGTTCCAGGAAGTAGGAGCAGCCTCCATCTCATGGGACCCTTGGAAGCAAGTGTTAGGACAAAGTGGTTGCCAAGGCAGTGGCCTCATTCAGTTCCAAAGAAAGTGACATACCTCATTTCCTTGGTGATGGAACTCTCTGAACTTGCTATCCAAGAACCAAGACACCGAGAGGCAATCCCAGTCCATGTCCCTGTGGGCTCACTTGATTGGATTTTCCAAGGACAGAGTCAGTCTTTCTTGATACCTCCTGATGTGAGTATAGCCAAATACCAGGAGAGCTCTGAAGAGATACTTTTCCTGCGAAAGCAGGTAGTGGCTGGCCACTTTTTCCTGACAACTTCACAGAGTTGTTCAAGGAAACCAGATCTGATAGAGGACACGCCATTTTGGGGGAACATAATATGGCCCACCAGTCAGAGTTAACTCCGGAGAGTCACAGACCTACTTGAGGGAAGGAGGTGCATTTGTGAGTGTGGGTTTGTTGTTTTGTCTCATGTTCAGAGAATAGGTACGAAAGGCGGTTTGTTTGGTTTGAAGTGAACTGTTTCTAGTAAGTCGTTTGACAAGATGAGTGTTTCTATGTCTGTGTATCCCACTGTGTCCGCGGTTGTAGACATGATAAAAGAGAATGCAAGAATGGATGTGTCCTGTCTAGTAGAAAGCTTCCCATTATGCATCCTGCCTAATTTATAAATAGAGTGCAGCTTGCCTTATGGATGGGCAATACCTACTACCTTCCTAAGTCTCTGTTTTCTTCTGAATTCTGCCCACTCTCCAGAATAGGCTCATGGTTTTGTGTCCAAGATATGTAACAACTCCAAGGTCTGTGACATGGCCATGTACAGGATAGCTGAAGGTAATGGCCAGCATCTCAGAAAACTCAGATATCAATGAGACCAGGAAAGTCTCAGTGGATATACCCTGCTTTTGGCCTTTTGCTTACCTATTGTTCTGTTGCCCTGAATATCAGGAAGGTCTTTGCCTCAGGCCACCCATTTGTGAAGCCTGAAGAAAACAGTTTTCAAATGGAAATGAATGGGCATCACTTGTGGCTCTTTCTTAATTGCTTTGGAAAGGGATGTGTCTGAATTAGCCTCTTGGCCTTGTATGTGGCTGTGACTTTGATTCTCAGCAGCTGATGGATCTAAAGAATGATCCCATGTGTGCATCCAAAACCATAATTGCCAAAAGATCAGTCATTGTGGATGAAGTCTCTCATCTTCCTCTGTTAGGTTCCTGACTTCCATCAAGTGAGAATTGGTATTCCTTGGGTCAAATGAGTTCTTCAAATCACTGAAGAGGTGCTTAGGTTTTTGCATGACTCCAAATCACATAAAGAATCTATAATTGAAAGTCAGTAGGCCACAAATTGGAGAAACAGAGCAGTATTAACGGGAGGCTTATTTGATCACTCCTGGTTCACAGGAAGGGTGTCCAGGCCAACATGACTTTAGGCAAATGAGGGGCAAGGGAGTTTATTTGGACACTGTCTTTGGGTGAGCCATTCATGGAAACCTTCAGCCAGAGGTTACGATGAGTGACTATATGGAAGAAGATGAGGACCTTGTTTGAGTGTTTTGGTTTTAATTGTGGTCATTTGTGTGGTGGTTGTAAGAAATATCTTGGTCCACCTGGGTTTGAACTCTGGTTGTATTCCCCTTAGAGACTGCGTTCTGGAACTGAACTCAGAGAAGTATTGCCATGAATTGTGTTGGGATATTAGGAGGCCACACATGAGAGTCGCCCTTGGAAACTGAGATCTAGGCCCAGGGTGGCTTTCCACAGAGCACTGAGAATCTCAGCCAGGATAACACATGATTTTATTCTGAAAGACTTGGCAGCCATAGTTGAGTGTAAAAACACACATGGACCTCACATTGTAGACCTCAATTTACCTGGCTTCATGTGACCTTTTGGCCACTCTTTGGGAAGCCTTGCCTGTGAGAGTTCTCCAGAGCTTTCATTGAAAATGAGCTTCCTCATTATTTAATGGTTTCTGAATGAATTGAAACCCACAGTGCCTCCAACTTCATCCTTAACAATGGCTAGATGAATACCATGTAGTTATTAAAATTTCCATGACCAGGTGGCACTGGAGAACCTTTGAATGTCCTGTTGCTGATCATGAGTATACCAGACAGTGCCTTGATTGACTGGATTTCATGAAAATGTTGTAGAAAAGAGATGCCAGTACGTTTGAGTCTGCTGAGTAGTGGGCCTAGAGCACTGGTGGGCAGGTGTGTGAAAAAACATCATTAGTAGGGCCATGAGGATCTACCATTGGATTCCAAATGGCTTGTGACTGACATGGTGCAGCCAGCAGATCCTTATTTGTAAAGTCATCTTTTTATATGGAGAGGTTTCAGGGCAATGCTCAGAATAAGGGTCATATGGACAAGGGGGCAATGGCGTAAGCTATGAGGGATAGAAGCCTGGTTGGTGCGTTCTCCTGCACAACCTGACCCACCACACGTGACATAACTCCCTCCAGCACTGTGTCTCAGTTGGGCTCCTTGTATTTCATGAAGCAAATACTAAACTCTCAGTGCAGCAGGAAAAACACCACAAAAAGTGGAGGAGGACAAAATGGCTTCACAGTTCACATGGGGAGACATTTAGTCACCAGTGGTCACTGTTTACCAACAAAGAGAGGATTCAGGCCTCCTGCTTCATGTTAATTGGAAAATAAGAACCCATGTCCTTCAGGTCAAAGTGATGGAGACTCACCTTTGATGTTCTCACTACAAAAGAAGATAAAGCTCCTGAAAACAACCTAAATTTCAAGTGCCCAACCTCAGAGTGAGATTCTCAAAAAGTCCTTAGGCCAGAAGAGCTCCATGTTTGTGGAGTGTTTACCCTGTCCCTTACTTTTAGAAAGTCCTCTACCTCCACCAAAGATGTGAAATCTGGAGCATTTTCCATTCCAGATAGGTATTCACAGATTTTCTAACTCTTCTCCTATAATTGTGTCTTACTTGAGGCGAAAGTAATGTTAAAGCATTGTTCTGGATGAGAGTGGGAAGATTTTTGTGTAGCATATATTTGCATACACATTGGAATCAATTTCCTATTTTCTATTCGAAATACTGAATCCCTGACACTAACACATACCCTATCAGACTCTGAATACTATTTCTAATAGGATGGAGAAAAATAACCCAAACAGAATAGAAATACAAGGAGTTTAGAGGAGTCATGGTGTATATTTGGACTTGCCTTTTGCATGATACAGAGTAGGAGTTAAATCTAGTCAATTTTTTGTTGAAATAGTTCTCCATGTGTTTTTAAAGTTAACAAATTGTGAATTCCTGTCTCCCTTTCTCTGTAGCCCATTCAGCACATATATTTTTATATGCATATATAGAATCATACCTGGTACCACACATACATTCTTGTGAGGTGGATGAGTTGGCAGATACAAATTGTGAGAAGAGATCACTCCTACTAAACCGTGTTGGAACTGAATATTCAACCAATGGTTGAGCTTCCATGTTCAGTAAAATGAATATTTTTGGATCTGTGGATGATATATATTTTATGATGAATTTTGATTGACATATATGTTGCTATTTTTTTTTCTGTGTGTGTGTGTGTTTTGTGTCACTCACCTGTTCTGTAAAACAACTTCAGAGAGAGAGGTTAAAAATTCATGCAAAGCTCTGATGGAGGTATCTAATATCTTAGTTTTGGTCTATTGCTTCTTCTAATTGGGTCATTTGTTGTGTCCCATGGACGAGGGCAGTGGTTCCTGTGCCCACCCCTGCAGCAACTCCTATTCCGAATAGGATGGCTAAAGTGAGGGATATATGTTCCCAGTTGAAACGGGTTGTATGCCCCCCTATTTGATCTTCAAATGAAACTGCATCATGATAGAGCACTCTGGGAAACATCTGCACCATTACACAATTAATCACATCTGTTGACCATTTCATGAAAACATAAACAATGTTTAATTATATACAATTATGCTGTTGTAGGGACGGACAAGGCAAGGCACCTAAGATAGCAACGAAGACAGCGAAACCGTCCTATTTGGTTGCAACCAGATTCAGAGGGCATTGCTTCTGTTGTAATCAATTATTCTCCTGAAACTCAAGTATAGGTAGTTTCAGAATTTTGTACCCAACATGTAAGGGAAGGGGCTCAGAAGTTCACAGTCTGCAGAAGTTCAAAAAAGCCGTTATTGTTTCTGTTTTTTCCTCGCTTCTGGGCAAGTTAACTTTTCAAGGACACCTGGGAGGGAAAGAGCTTTTTCCTACCTTTCTCATTTTTCGCCCCTGACAGCTGTTACCATGTTGCCCTGATGGTAACTTCTTTATCTTAGAAATATAGCCATCTCTGTAAAGCCCCAGCTCACGGCCAGAGGCCTTGTTCATATATTTTGTGGAAAACAAGTAATGGGGTGTCTAGCATAGAAGTGCTTATTTTTTTTAGCCAGTGGCCAAGTAGAACAAGGCAACACTAAAAGAGGAAGTTTATCTACATTGAACTCTTTTATAGGGACTCTTTTGCTGAAAGTCCTAAAGTCAGCCATGGTGAAGACTTCTGTAGAAAGTCAGTTAAGAATTTTCTGTAGGCCTGGTACAGAAGGGGAAGACAGGGAAGGTGGGGCTGACAGCAGCTCCGAGGATCTGAGAATAAGGAAGGAGAGATGTAAAAGAATAATGGGAAAGGGGTTTGGTATTTTCCTAGTAACAAAAACTTGAGCTGCAGAACAGGTAGAACAGAGGGGAAGACAAGAGTGCGTATCCCAAAATGCATGTGAGGGACTTTAAATTTTTAGTAAACTGTTTTCAGTGATGACAAAGCAACTTTAAAGGCCATTTTCATTACATCTTTGATAGGAGTCTGAGGGCTCTCCTCTGCTAGTTTCAGCTTTGTGTTAGCTGGTAAGAGGACCTGGTGGGACCGGGTGCGGGCACGGACAGGAGAAGAGAGGAGTGAGTCGGTGGATGAGAACCTGAGTACCTGCTAACTCAGCAAGGGGGCGATGGTCTGAGAACCGGGAGAGGTTTTGGTTTTTGATCTAATAATTGGAGGGGAGAAATCAGGTTGCTGAGGTGAGAGTGACAGCAGAGACTCTGGAGCACAAGGCTGAAGGTGAGGATCTATTGGATAAGCATAGTTCAGGATATGAGTGAAGGATGGAAAAGGCCTGCCCATAGGGGAATCTCCTTTCACCCTTTTGAGCACTTGCAGAAGTTAAAAAGGTCACACAGGGCTGGGGATGTGGCTCAATTGTAGCACGCTCGCTTGGCATGCGTGCGGCCCGGGTTTGATCCTCAGCACCACATACAAACAAAGATGTCGTGTCCGCCAAAAACTAAAAAATAAATATTAAAAATTCTCTCTGTCTCTCTGTCTCTCGCCTCTCTCTTTAAAAAAAAATGGTCACGCAGAATTTGAGGATCTAGAGACCCCTCTGGGGGCCATCGGTTTTGGTTATCTAATTGGTAATATGGCCAATGCTGTGTACTGAATTTGATGAGGAGTTTGTGTTCCATCAGGCAGCCCCTGTATGCTCACATCCCCATGACGTACAGAAAAAGTCGGCCAGGCATTCTGGAATTACTAAAAAGGAGTGATGGATTTTTTCTTTCCCCAGGTCCATGATCCTCTTAGTTGTACAAGTCCGATATTTACTGCCATTAGCCCCTTGAACTAAAGACCTTTTATTTGATAGAGGGCCCAATGGGGCCTTAAGCGCTGAGTTTATTGCCCCTGTATCCCCTTCAAAGTTTACTGGGGTCTCCTCCACTTCAAAAGATACGCTGAGCTCAGGGAGGGGATCTGAGCCCCGACTTTCGTAGTCATGCTGAAGAGTCAGAATGGCTGGCTGGCGTGGCTGCCTCTTTCTAGGGCACTCTTGAACCCAGTGTCCTCTTTCTTTACAGTAGGCACATTGATCTGAGGTCAGGGGTGGCCTCTGGCGTGGGACCAGGTATCCCTTCCTGTCTCCCTGTTTCTTAATTTCTGGCCCTTTTGTTGTTGTGACCGGGACCTTAGTCAACTCCTTAGTCTGTCTTTTGTTTCTTTTATCGTCCTTTTGCTCCCTTCTCTTCCTCAGTTTCTCTCTTATAGTATACTTTCTCGGCTTCTCTGACTAAATCTCTCAAAGTCATATCTTGTAATCCATCTAAGCATTGTAACTTTCTTTAAATATCCAAGGCAGCATGCCCAATAAAGGCCATTGTGACAGATGCCTTTTGATCCTCTGCATGAGGATCGAAAGGAGTATATCTCCTATATGCCTTCGTAATTCTCTCTAGAAACATAGAGGAAGATTCATCAGGCCCGCAGGCGTGGTAGCCAGGTCACCCCAAATGGAGTAGGGAAACAGCAGTGCCGCTGCCTGTGCCCGGATAAGGCCCAGTCACCAACTGGTGCAGTAGTCACGTCACCCAAATTGTAGTAGGGGCCAAGCAGGCCTCCGCCCACACCCGCAACAAAAGCAGACCTGTGACTGACCTGCGGAACAGGCACAGCGGCCTGCCACCATGGTAGACATGACACCCCAATTGGAGTAGTGGCAGAGCAGAGCTTTCTCCTGCGCCCAGTACAAGCACAACGGCCCACCGGCATGGTAGTCACATCAACCCAATTGGAGTAGGGGCAGAGCAGAGCCTTTGCCCGCACCCAGAACAGGCCCAGCGATCTGCCAGCATGGTAGTCACGACACCCCAATGGCAGTAGGGCCAGAGCAGAGCCACCACCCGCTCCCGCAAGTTAGGCAGACCTTCAACCGACAGGCGGAACAGGCCCAGCGGCCTGCAAGCGCGGCAGACACGTCAACCCATTTGGTTCTTTGAAAAAATAAAAAAAATCGACAGAACATTAGCCATGCTAACGAAGACAAGAAGAGAGAGAACTCAAATTACTAGCATATGGGATGAAAAAGACAACATCATAACAGATATTTCAGATATACAGAAGATAATCCGAAATTATTTTGAATCTTTGTACTCTAATAAAATAGAAGACGGTGAAGGCATTGATAAATTTCTTAAGTCATATGATCTGCCCAGATTGAGTCAGGAGGATATAGACAACCTAAACAGACCAATATCAATTGAGGAAATAGAAAAAACCATCAAAACACTACCAAGTAAGAAAAGCCCAGGACCTGATGGGTATATAGCAGAGTTTTACAAAACATTTAAAGAGGAACTAATACCAATACTTTTCAAGTTATTTCAGGAAATTGAAAAGAGGGAATTCTTCCAAATTCATTCTATGAGGTCAACATCACTCTGATTCCTACACCAGACAAAGACACTTCAAAGAAAGAAAACTACAGACCAATATCTCTAATGAACCTAGAGGCAAAAATCCTCAATTAAATTCTGGCAAATCAGATACAAAAGCATATAAAAAAAATTGTGCACCATGATCAAGTAGGATTCATCCGTGGGATGCAAGGCTGGTTCAATATACGGAAATCAATAAATGTTATTCATCACATCAATAGACTTAAAAATAAGAACCATATAATCATCTCGATAGATGCAGAAAAAGCATTCGACAAAGTACAGCATTCCTTTATGTTCAAAACTCTAGAAAAACTAGGGATAACAGGAACATACCTCAATATTGTAAAAGCAATCTATGCTAAGTCTCAGGCTAGCATCATTCTGAATGGAGAAAAATTGAAGGCATTCCCCCTAAAATATGGAACAAGACAGGGATGCCCTCTTTCACCACTTCTGTTCAACATAGTTCTCGAAACACTGGCCAGAGCAATTAGACAGACAAAAGAAATTAAAGGCATATAAATAGGAAAAGAAGAACTTATATTATCACTATTGCAGATGACATGATTCTATACCTAGCAGACCCAAAAGGGTCTACAAAGAAACTAATAGAGCTAATAAATGAATTCAGCAAAGTGGCAGGATATAAAATCAACACTCATAAATCAAAGACATTCCTGAATATCAGTGACAAATCCTCTGAAACGGAAATGAGGACAACCACTCCATTCACAATATACTAAAAAAAAAAAAATAATTGGGAATCAACCTAACAAAAGAGGTGCAAGTTTTATACAAGGAAAACTACAGAACCCTAAAGAGAAAAATAGAGGAAGATCTTAGAAGATGTAAAAATGTACCCTGTTCATAGATAGACAGAACTAACATCATCAAAATGGCGATATTACCAAAAGTTCTCTATATGTGTAATGCAATGCAATTCAAAATCCCAACGGCAGTTCTTGTAGAAATAGAGAAAGCAATCATGAAATTCATATGGAAAAATAAAAGACCCAGAATAGCAAAAACAACACTAAGCAGGAAGTGAGAATCAGGTCGTATAGCGATACCAGACTTCAAACTATACTACAGAACAATAGTAAAAAAAATAGCATGGTACTGGTACCAAAACAGGTGGGTGGACCAATGGTAAAGAATAAAGGACACAGAAACCAATCCAAAAAAATACAACTATCTTATATTTGATGAAGGGGCTAAAAGCATGCAATGGATGAATGATAGCATCTTCAACAAATGGTGCTGGGAAAACTGGAAATCCATATGTAACAAAAAGAAACTGAATCCCTTTCTCTTTCCATGCACAAAAGTTAAATCAAAATGGAACAAGGAGCTTGATATCAAATCAAGACATGGTGTTTGATAGAAGACAAAGTTGTCTACGATCTACATACTGTGGGGTCGCCTCCAAATTTCTCAATAGGACACCCATAGCACAAGCGTTAATAACTAGAATCAACACATGGGACTTACTCAAACTAAAAAGTTTTTTCTCAGCAGAAGAAACAGTAAGAGGGGTAAATAGGGAGCCTACATCCTTGGAACAAATCTTTCCTCCTCACACTTCAGATTGAGCACTAATATCCAGAGTATACAAAGAACTCAAAAAATTTGTCAATAAGATAACAAATAACCCAATCAACAAATGGGCCAAGAACCTGAACAGACACTTTTCAGAGGAGGACATACAATCAATCAACAAGTACATGAAAAAATTCTCACCATCTCCAGCAGTCAGAGAAATGTGAATCAAAACCACCCTAAGATACCATCTCACTCCAGTAAATTTGGCAGCCATTATGAAGTCAAACAACAACAAGTGCTGGCGAGGATCTGGGGAAACAGGTACACTTGTACATTGCTGGTGGGACTGCAAATTGGTGCAGCCAAATGGGAAAGCAATATGGAGATTTCTTGGAAAGCTGGGAACGGAACCACCATTTGACCCAGTTATTCCCCTTCTCGGTCTAAAACCTAAAGACCTAAAAAGAGCATGCTACAGGGACACTGCTACATCGATGTTCATAGCAGCACAATTCACAATAGCAAGACTGTGGAACCAACCTAGATGCCCTTCAATAGAAGAATGAATAAAAAAATGTGGCATTTATACACAATGGAGTATTACTGTGCATTAAAAAATGACAAAATCATAGAATTTGCAGGGACATGGATGGCATTAGAACAGATTATGCTAAGTGAAGCTAGCCAATCCCTAAAAAAACAAATGCCAAATGTCTTCTTTGATATAAGGAGAGTAACTAAGAACAGAGTAGGGACGAGGAGCATGAGAAGAAGATTAACATTAAACAGGGATGAGAGGTGGAAGGGAAAGGGAGAGAGAATGGAAACTGCATGGAAATAGAAGGAGAACCTCATGGTTATACAAAATTACATAAAAGAGGAAGTGAGGGGAAAGGGAAAAATAATACAAGGGGGAGAAATTTATTACTGTAGAGGGTGTACAGAGAGAAGAGAGGAGGAGAGGGGACGGGAGGGGGGATAGTAGAGGATAGGAAAGGCAGCAGAATACAACAGACACTAGTATGGCAATATATGAATCAATGGATGTGTAAGGGATGTGATTCTGCAATCTGTAAACGGGGCAAAAATGGGAGTTCATAACCCACATAAATCAAAGTGTGAAATATTATTTATCAAGAACTATGTAATGTTTTGAGCAACCATATATAAAAATTAAAAAAAAAAGATAACTAAATTTGGTGAATAATGCACGAGAATCCTAATATTTCTAACTGACCCAGTTTAAAATCAATGCCAGTAGATTCCTATGGGACATGATGTGTATTTTGACGTTCATTTTTATTCAACAATGGTACATTACTATTTCATGAGTTTATGCACATCATAGGAAATATATTTCATCCACAAATTAGCAAATTTATAGGCATTTGATTCAATTTCAATCGCTTCCTGCTTTACAACATATGCATTCCTCCAGGTTTCCTGACTGGTCTATTCATGAGACTTCTTTCCAAACATATTGTTTTCGATTTCCATAATCACTTTTGAAACAAAATTCACACACTGTTCATGATAAACCAAAACACTAATATTACCATTAGATGTATAATTGGTGGGAATGAATGATTGTATATCAATATAAGATTTCCTGTAATTTTTACGATATCAGTTCAATCCATTATTTAAAGTTGGAACAAGTTTTATTATTTATTCACTGTATTGTCTATTCGTACTTTATCTCTAAATTCATAGACACAGGGTGCACCTCTTTGTAACCCCAATACTAATTTTACGTCTTGAATATATTGCTTCCAGAAATGGTGGAAGAAATACTCATGTCACCTGATCTACATATACATTTTATCACAGTAGTATTCTCGACAAATAATGTAATGGTCACGGTTATGATTGCACGAAGGACTAAATGGAAAGTGAACATGGATTACTAAAAACATCTATGTCCCGGTTGCCTAATGCTCTCAAATGTCAATCCTATTGGTGACTACATATTTTTTTCTTCCTAATATTATGTATTCAAACTCAACCCTGTTGAAAATGTCTAATCCTATCACTCACATTATACTTTGCCTGATTTCGTAATGTCTCTATTGATATCTGCTTTTCTACATTTTTCCCAGCTCATCATAGTGACTGACTCTTCATATGTGCTGACTTTAACAATCACTCTGTAACCGAAACCCTATTGTTAAAGAACTTTTGTTCCAAATGCTATACTCACACTTCTTCCTAAATGTACTATCTTCCTATTTCTATCAACTATCCCTTTTTGACTGGATGTTCTCTTCTACATTCAATCATTATAGTAAATGTCCGGCGAGCTTCACAGGAGGAAACCACCAACAGACTATCTCATGCAACAGCAAAGGGTTTATTGAGTGTCCAGCATGCTGGTGCTCAGAGCTCACTTGAATAGAGCAGATAGCCCTGAGAATAGCTTAAGTAGAGCTTATATACTTTACCTGGAGAGGGCAGGGAGGGAAGTTTATTGATGGATCGGGGTGAGTGGGCGATTTGCGTGCAACTGGGTGAGGGAGCACATTCTGCAGTTGGGCAGTTGGGGACAGCACATACTGGGAACAAGATTTGCAAGCATTTCTCAAGATTTCAACAGTGTTTTGTTAAGCATACAGAAAAACAGGAAGTGACAAGTACCTATTTTACTAACCTTTTATTCCCCACTTCTTCTTCTGGCTACTTTTAATCATAAAAATGATCATTGGGGGGGTGTCACATTCTATGTATACTAGTAGGGTATTACCATAAGTTTAACTCGTCCAATTTGAGCCTGGAGAAAAGAAATTACACGGTTGAGAAAACAGGGTTTAATAGTTAGCAATAACATGAGGATTACTATTGGACCGGCCAGGGTTGATAGAAACGTAGTTAACCAGGAAGACTGTGTGAACCAAGACTCAAACCACCTTTTTTGGGCCTCTCTGTCTCGTTGATGCTTTTCAAGGCATCTTTTTAATTTACTCTTAGATTTTATTACAAGTCCAGTATGCTCGGCATACAAACAACTTTCTTCTCTCAATGTAGCACAAAGCCCCCTTCTCTCATGACGAGGAGGTCCAACCCTCGAGTGGTCTGAAAAACAACTTCAGAGAGAGAGGTAAAAGACTCATGCAAAGCTCTGATGGAGGTTTCTAATATCTTAGTTTTGGTCTATTGCTGTCATTTGTTGGGTCATTTGTTGAGTCCCTTGGACAAAGGCAGTGGTTCCCGTGGCCACCAGTGCAGCAATTTCTATTCCTAATAGGATGGCTACATTGGGAGATATATATTTTCAGTGGAACCAGGTTGAATGCCCCCCTATTTGATCTTCAAATGAATCTGCGTCGTGATAGAGCACTCTGGGAAACATCTGCACGATTACACAATTAATCACATCTGTTGACCATTTCATGAAAACATTAACAATGTTTAAGTATATAGAATCATGCTGTAGTAGGGAAGGACAAGGCAACGCACCTAAGATAGCACTGAAGACAGGGAAACAGTCCTATTTGGTTGCAACCAGATTCAGAGGGCATTGATTCTGTTGTAATCAACTAATCCTCTGAAACCCAAGTTTAGGTAGTTTCAGAATTTTGTACCCAACATGTAAGGGAAGGGGCTCAGAAGTTCACAGTCTGCAGAAGTTGAAAAAAGCAGTTTTTGTTTCTGTTTTTTCCTCGGTTCTGGGCAAGTTAACTTTTCAAGGACACCTGGGAGGGAAAGAGCTTTTTCTTCCCTTTCTTATTTTCCCATTGCCAGCTGTTACTACGGAGCCCAGTTGCTAACTTCGTTAACTTAGAAATGTAGCCATCTCTGTGAAGCCCCACGTCAAGGCCAGAGGCCTTGTTCACATATTTTTGTGAAAAACTAGTAAGGGGGTGTCTGGATTAGGAGTGCTGATTTTTTTAGCCAGTGGCCAAGTAGAACAGGGCAACATGAAAATAGGAAGTTTAACTACATTGAACTTTTTTATAGGGACTCTTTTGCTGAAAGTCCTAAAGTCAGCCATGGTGAAGACTTCTGGAGAAGGTCAGTAAAAGACTTTTCTGTGGGCCTGGTATAGAGGGGAGTGACGGAGAAGGTGGGGCTGAGAGCAGCTCCGAGGATCTGAGAATGAGAAAAGAGAGATCTAAAAAAATAATGGGAAAGTGGTTTGGAAATTTCCTAGCAACAAATATTTGAGCAGTAGAACAGGTCAAGCAGAGGGGAAGATGGTAGTGAGTATCCCAAAACGCAGAGGGACTTTAAATTTGTAGTAAACTGTTTTCAGTGATGACAAAGCAACTTTAAAGGCCATTTTCATTACATCTTGGATAGAGGTCTGAGGGCTCTCCTCAGCTGGTTTGAGCTTTGGGTTAGTTGGTAAGAGGACCTGGTGGGACCCAGTGCGGGCACTGTCAACAGAAGAGAGGAGTGAGTGGGTGGAGGGGTACCTCAGTACCTGCTACCTTAGCAAGGGGTCAATGGTCTGAGAACCAGCAGAGGTTTGGGTTTTTGATCTAATAATTGTAGTGGAGAAATCAGGTTGCTGAGGTGGGAGTGACAGCAGAGACTCTGGAACAGAAGGCTGAAGGTGAGGATCTATTGGATAAGCATAGTTCAGGATGTGAGCGAAGAAGGGAAAAGGCCTCCACATAGTGGAATCTCCTTTCACCCTTTTGAGCACTAGCAGATGTTAAAAAGGTCATGCAGGATTTGAGGATCTAGAATCCCCTCTGGTGGCCATCAGTTTTTGTTATCTAATTCGTAATATGGCCAATGCTGTCTACTGAATTTAATGCAGGGTTTGGGTTCCATCAGGCAGCCCCTGTACGCTAACATCCCCATGACTTACAGAAGAAGTCGGCTTTTCCCCCACACAGCCATGGCTGTTTTTGGCTTTGACAGTCGGCCGGGTAAACACAGTAATCTAGGCTAGCCAACCTGCATCTGGCTCGTGTGTCCCTACATCCATAATATTTGTTTCCATTATCTATGGTAAGGAAGGGATTTAATGGAATTTTAGTGGGATCCTCTTCATCAGGGATACCCCATTAGGAAAGACCTATAGCCAGCTGACAAATGTCTGGGTGGAGAGATGGTCACCAGGTCCCTAAGTGGGCTGCATGCAAGATAGATTATACTTCTTTTCCAGTAGAATTTGTGATCAGCCATCGCTGCTGAACGGGCTGATGAGGGTTAGGACTACTTGTGGCCAAGGGGAGAGTCTATAGGCTTATCCACACGGTGAATATGCAATTTGAAAGTGTTACCAGTCTTTTCCAGTTTCCAGCCAGAGTGTGGACAGGGCGCAGGCTTGAGATGAGAGGCATGGATCCAGAAAGTGATTCCGTTTACCTTTACCACTATAGATGTTATAAGTAGCACCTGGTATGGTCCTTTCCAGTGGGGTTCCAGGGATGACACCTGATATCATCTTACGTAGATGAAGTCTCTTACTTGATATCGATGTGGAGTCCCCTCATCCCCAGTTTGGTAGGGAGTGGCCAGCTGTTTCCACAGGTATCACTGAGATCTTTCAAGAGCTTTAAGTCTGTCAAACAAGGGGGTGTGAAAGGGATCGTTAGGTCTTAGAGTTGGGCTTTGGTCCGTTACTGGAAGAGAGGCACCCTAGATATTCACAGGGGGTGTGGTTACTCAAAGAAACAGAGGGCATATTTCTTGCACGAAACATTGTATAAGGCATGAGCTTAGTCCAATCATTTATGCTGGTCTCTAAGCTTAATTTCGTTGAGGTCTCTTTAATGGTTCTATTTATTCTTTCTACCTGTCCTGAACTCTAGGGTCTGTAAGCACAATTAAACTTCCAATGAATCCCCAGGTTCCTGGCTAACCTCTGACTTACTTGGGCCATGAACGCCGGTGCATTATCAGACCATATTACCTTTGGCAGGCCGTATCTTTGAAAAATGTCTTTCAGGATCTGCTTGACCACCATTAGCACTGTTTCTTTTTTTTTTCTTTTAGTGGGGAAGGCTTCAATCCATCCTAAAAATGTATCTACAAAGACTAGAAGATATTTATGTCCATACCTTGCTGGCTTAATTTCAGTAAAGTCAACTTCCCAGAATTGTCCTGGTCTGGTTCTTCGTAGGTGCTTTCCTGCAGGAAGCTTGGAAGGGTAAGAATTTACCAATTGATGGACTCGACAGGCTTTTTTTACCCATTCAGTTATTTCTTTTTGCTGTGAGTCAGTTAGTGGAAAACTCTGTTCTTGATACTTCAGAAATACCTGCAGTTTCTTTGAACCAAGGTGAGTGAGTTGATGTGCATTTTCTACTGACATATTTAGAGCTGTGACTATAGGAGTTTTTACTGAAGGATTTAGAAATTCCACTTGGGGGCCTTCAGGGTTAAAAGTTATTTTGGACCGGAACTTGGTGAGCAGATCTCTGCCCATCAATGGGGCTAGGAATTCTGGGATTACTAGGAAGGAGTGATGGATTTTTCCTTTCCCCAGTTCCATGATCCTCTTAGTTGTCCAAGCCCGATATTTACTGTCATTAGCCCCTTGAACTAGAGACCTTTTATTTGATAGAGGGCCCAATGTGACATTAGGGGTGAGTATATTGCCCCTTTATCCACTTCAAAGATTACTGGGGTCCCCTCCACTTCAAAAGTTACCCTGAACTCGGGGAGGGGATCTGAGCCCCGACTTTCATACTCATCCTCCAGAGTCAGAATGGCTGACTGGCGTGGCTGTCCCTTTCTAGGGCACTCTTTGGCCCAGTGTCCTTTTTTTTTTACAGTTGGTACATTGATCTGAGGCCAGGGGTGGCCTCTGGCATGGGACCAGGTATCCCTTCCTGTCTCCCTGTTTCTTAATTTCTGGCCCTTTTGTTGTTGTGACCAGGACCTTAGTCAACGCCTTAGTCTGTCTTTTGTTTCTTTTATCCTCACTTTGCTTCTTTCTCTTCCTCAGTTTCTCTCTTAAGGTATATTTTCTTGGCTTCTCTGACTAAATCTCTCAAAGTCGTATCTTGTAATCCATCTAAGCATTGTGACTTTCTTTTAATATCCAGGGCAGCTTGCCCAATAAAGGCCATCATGACAGATGCCTTTTGATCCTCTGCCTGTGGATCGAAAGGAGTATATCTCCTACATGCCTCCATAATTCTCTCTAGAAACATAGAGGGAGATTCATCAGGCCTTTGAATAATCTCTATTACCTTGACCAAATTAGTTGGTCGCCTAGTGGCCACTTGGAGGCCCACTATTAGAACCTGGCGATAAGTGGACAGATGCTTTCTAACTTCAATGTTGTTGGTGTCCCAGTTGGGTTGTTTCAAGGGAAAACCAGCTTTGATTAAGTTGGGAAGATGTGTCCGTCTTCAATCTGGTCGGAAGACATTTTTTTATAGCTTCCAGGAAGATTCTCTTTTGTTCCTCTGTCGTGAAGAGAGTCCCTAGGAATTGTTGACAGTCATCCCAAGTAGGCAGGTGTGAAAACATCAATGACTCAACCAGACCTGTGAGCCCGATGGGGTCCTCGGAAAAAGGGGGATTGTTATTTTTCCAGTTATATAGGTCGGAAGAGGAGAAAGGCCAATATTTGTAGGCTTGCATTTTCCCCCCATGGCCTTCGTCAATCAATGGTCCGTAGGGACATAGGGGGAGCATCACAGGAGGTCCAGGGTTTTCAATCATTCGCCACCATCAAGTTCCCTTAGCTGGGCTAGCTTCCTCCTGCGGAGGAGGGGCTGTGTGTGCTGCGGGGGAGTTATCTGGAGGGCGCTGGGCCAGCTTAGATTCCTCCAATGGTAGAGAGGCTGAGTCAGCTGCAGGAGAATCACTTAGAGGGTGTTGGTGGTTGGGGGACAAGGGCAGGGTATAATACGGGGGAAGAGAGTCCAGTAGAGTCAAATCTTGTGACTCGGGGATTACAAAGGGTGGAGGAGGAGGAGGAGCAGTGGGTTTGAGAGATCATGGGGGAAGGAGTAGGAGCAGGGGAAGGGACAAAGAAAGGCTTCACCCATTGAGGAGGAGATTTGCAGAGGTCCTGCAAAGTTAAGATATATGGCTGTTGATCCGGATGGCTATGTGTGCCTGGGTGAAAGACAATATCTCTGACTTCTTAAATTAGTGGGAAATAGAAAGATCCTTCTAGGGGCCATCCAAATTCAAAGGTGGGCCATTCTGAGGCACAGAGATTCCGAAAGGTCCAACGTTTTACTAAAAAAGAAAGATTCTAAGCCCTTAAGCGGACTTTGGTCCAGTGATCAAGGGTCAGGGACAGGGGCATTGAAGTGCTGTGTCCCATAATGAAAGATACACAAAGAGTGAATGCAAGACACACGACACAGACAAGACAAGACAATAAAGACATTCAATGGACATCCAAAACTGAGACCAGGACTGAGTAGCCAGCAAAACCCAATGGCCTGGCAATTCCGAATCTGATACAAAATATTACTGAGTCGAGGAGACTATTGTTCCTCGATTTCCCGAGTCTTTGGGAAGTCCCCCAGGGACGTGGCCTGCGGCTCTGTGACACGTCTGTCAGCCACCATCGGAGAGAACTCACGCTCTTCATCGACAGCCATTTTGCCAAGCCCTAACCTTAACACTGAAACAAGAAAGAGGGGCCTTACTTAACTCAAGAGGAACCCGTTAGGGTCTTTTGTCCGCCGCTGCCAAAACTCGGTGGAATCTCCATATGTAAAGGTCGGGCGAGCATGGAAGGAAGAGACCACTAACAGACTGTCTTATCCAACAGCAAAGGGTTTATTCTGGGTCCAGCATGCTGGGGCTCGGAGCTCACTTGAATAGATCAGAGAGCCCTGAGAACAGTTTAAGCAGAACATATATATTTTCCTTGGAGAGGGCAGAGAGGGAAGTTTACTGATGGTTCAGGGCGAGTGGTCGGTTTGCGTGCAACCAGGTGAGGGAGTACATTCTACACTTTGGCACTTGGGGACAGCACATTCTGGGAACAAGATTAGCAAACAGTTCTCAAGATTTTAACAGTGTTTTGTTAAGCATACAGAAAAACAGGAAGTGACAAGTACCTATTTTATTAACCTTTCACTACCGACTATCCTTTTTGACTGAATGTTCTCTTCTACATTCTATGATCTAAAGTACAAGGTCTTATGCCATTGTATATCAATTTATTCAAAGCTAAGTATCCCAATCAAGGGCCCAGTGCCCTTCTGGGCTTCAAATGTTACTTAGATTTCTGTTTTTATACATATATTTCACCTATATATTTTTATACATATTGCAGGTTCCCAATACCATTATTTATTCAGCATAATGATTCCTAACCCAAATCAAACATGTTATTAACCCTAACCATACATGGTTCCCTCAATCTAACTTTACAGAAGAGCAGGGACCGAGTTGGTCTTACAATACAGGAATATAGGGAATCTTCCACCTGCTGATTACCTCAAAGGTCCATGCAGATATAATCTCTGGAGAAGATGTAGGCAACTCTGAAAGACCTGAGAGTTCAAAAGTCATCTTCCATGGAAAACAACCTGGTCAGGGTGAAGTGTTCTGTCTGAATCAGCCTCTCCATTCTTAATGTAGAGAAGATGGACCAAATGAGACCTGTGTGGAGAGCTGCTCCTGGATGCCTATGGGTGATATACCATTCTAACTTGTGAAAGTGTCACAGGAAGCAGGGGCAGCCTCCATCTCATGGGAAGCTTGGAAGCAACTCTTAGGACAGATTGGTTGCCAAGGCAGTGAACTCATTCAGTTTCTGACGGAAGTGACCTCACCTCACTTCCTTGGTGATGGAACTCTGTGAACTTGCGATCCAGGAAGCCAGTCAAACATTGACAGTCCCAGTCCCAGTCTCAGTGGTTATACTTTTTGAATTTCCCAACGACAGAGTCAGTCTTTCTTGGTACCTACTAATGTTAGGATGGCCAAATGGCAGGAAAACTCTGAAGAGGGGCCTTTCCTGAGAAAACAGGTAGTGGCTCACTGCTGGCTCCTGACAACTTCAGAGAGTTGGCAAAGGACACAAAATCTGAGACAGGACAGGCCATTTCGGGGGAACGTGGAATGGCCCACAGTCAGAGGACACTCCAAATAGTCACAACCTACTTGGAGGAAAGAGGTGCCTTTGTGGGTGTGGGTGTGGGTTTGTGGTTTTGGCTCATGTTCTGAGAAGAGGTAGGAAATGAGGTTTGTTTAGTTTGGGGTGAATTGTTTCTAGTAAGTCATTTGACAATGCGAGTGTTTCTGTGTCGCTGTATCCCGCTGTGTCTGTTATTGTAGATATTAGAAAAGAGAAAGCATCAATAGATGTGTCCTGTCTTTTAGAAAGCTTACCAGCATTCATGCTGCCCAATTTATAAATGGAATGCGGCTTGCCATAATGATGGGCAACACCTACGATCTTCCTTAGTTCCTGTTTTCTTCCTGAAATCTGGTCACTCTCCATAATAGGCTCATGGTTTTGTATCCAAGATATGTACCACCTCCATGCTCTGTGACATGGCCATGTACTGAATAACTGAAGTGAATTGCGAGCATCTCGGAAAACTCACATACCTGTTTAACCTGTAAAGTCTCATTGGAGAAACCCTTCTTTGGGCCTTTTGCTTACATATTGTTCTGTTTCCCTGAATGTCAGGAAGGTCTTTGCCTCAGGACAACGCTTTGCGAAGTCTAAAAAAAACCTTTTTCAAATAAAAAAGAATGGGCATCAGCTGTGGCTCTTTGCTTAATTGCTTTGCAAAGAGATGTGTATGAATCAGCGTCTTGGCCCTGTGTTAGGCTGTAGCTTAGATTCTCAGCAACTGATTGATCTAAAGAAAGATCCCATGTGTGCATCCAAAACCAAAATAGCAAAAGAGCAGTCATTGTGGATGAAGTCTTTCGCCTTCCTCTGTAAGGTTTCTGACATCAATCAAGTGAGAATAGGGATCCTTAAGTCAAATGAGTTCTTCAGTTCCCTGCAGAGGCTAGCCCATAGGTGGTTGGGTTTTCTCATGACTCCAATTCATATAAAGAATTTAAACCCCACAGTCAGTAGTTCTCAAATTTGAGAAGTGGATCAGTATTAACGGCAGGCGTATTTGATCACTCCTGGTTCACAGGAAGGGTGTCCAGGTCACGCAGAATTTAGGTAAATGAGGGGCAAGAAAGCATATTTTGGACACTCTCTTGGGCTGCATTCCTCATGAAAATCTCCAGTCAGAGGTTATGATGAGTGTCTATATGGAAGAAGATGAGGGCCATGTGGGAGTGTTTTGGATTTAATTGTGGTTATTTTTGTGGCAGTTGGAAGGGATGACTGAGTCCACCTGGGTTTGAACTCTGGTGTGATTCCCCTTAGAGGCTGAGTACAGGAACTGAACTTAGAGAAGTATTGCCATGAATTGTGTTGGGATTTTAGAAGACCAAGCATGAGAGTCACCCTTGGAAACTGAGATCTAGGCCCAGGGTGGCTTTCCAGAGACCACTGGGAATCTCAGGCTTGATATCACATGATTTTATTCTTAACGACTTGGCAGTCTTAGTTGAGAGTCAAAACACACATGGACGTTACATTGTAGACCTCAATGGGCCTGGATTTATGTGACACTTTGGCCAATCTTTGGGAAACCTTGCCAGTGAGAGTTCTCCAGAACTTCATTTGAAATGAACTTCCACAACATTTAATGGTCCCTGAATGAATTGAAACCCACATGCTGCCAACTTCATCCTTGAAAAATTGCTAGATAAATACCATGAAATTTTTGAAATTCCCATGATCAGATGGCACTGGAGAAACTTTGGTTGTCCTGTTGCTGAACATGATTATTCAGGACAGTGACTTGATTGACTGAGTTTCATGAAAATGGTGTATAACAGAGATTCCAGGAAGTTGGACCCTGCAGAGTAGTGGGCCTAGTGCAGTGAAGGGCAGGTGTGTGATAAAAAAAAATCTGTGGTGGGGCCATGTGGATCTGCCATTGTCTTCCAATTGGCTTGTGACTGACATGGTGCAGCCAGCAGACGCTTCTATGTAAAGGTATCTTTTTATATGGAGAGGTTTCAGGCCAATGTTCAGAATCCGGTTGCTATGGTCAAGGAGGCAAGCTATGTGGAAGAGAAGCCTGGTTGGTACATTCTTCTGCAGGCCCTGACCCACCACAGGTGACAGAACTCCTTCCAGCACTGTGTCCCAGGTGAATTCCTTGTATTTCTTGAAGCAAATACGAAACTCCCAGTGCAGCAGCAAGAAACACCAGGAAAACTGGAGGACGACCAAATGGCTTCAGAGTCCACAAGAGTAGACAATTAGTCCCCAGTGGCCACAGTTTACCTACAAACAGAAAATTAAAGACAGCTTCCTCATGTTTATTGGAAAATAAGAAATCATGTATTCCAGGTCACATAGAAGCATACCCAGATTTGATTGTCTCACTACAAAGGAAGCTAAATCTCCTGACTACAACACATATTTCAAGTGCCCAACCTCAGAGGCAGTTCCTCAAGAAGTCTTTAGTCCAGCAGAGCTCCATGTTTGTGGAGTGTTTACCCTGTCCCTTACTTTTGGAATCTCCTCTACCACCTCCAAGTTTGTGAACTCGTGAGCATATTTGATTCCAGATATGTATTCACAGATTTTCTAACTCTTCTCCTCTAATTGTGTCTAACTTGGGGCCAAGGTAATCTCAAGGCATTGTTATGCATGAGAGTGGGAAGATACTTTTGTAGCATATATTTGCATAAACATTGGAATCATTTTCCAAATTCTTCCAAATCCCTGACACAAACCCATGCCAACTAGACTCTGACTACTAATTCTAATATGATGGAGAAAATTAACCCAAACAGAATAGAAATACAAGCAGTTCAGAGGACAAATGGTGTATCATTGGAATTGCCTTTTGCTTTATATAGGGTAGGAGTTATAAATCTAGTCAATTTTTTGTTGAAATGGTTCTCCATGTGTTTTTCAAGTTAACAAATATGTGAATTCCTGTCTACCTTTCTCTGTATCCTATTCAGCGCATGTATTTTTATATGCACATATAGAATCCTACCTGGTACCACACGTACATTCTTGTGAGGTGGCTCACTTGGCAGACACAAATTGTGAAAAGAGATCACTCCTACTAAACGCTGTTGAAACTGAAAATTCAAACTATTGATGAGCTTCCTAGTACAATAAAATTATACATGAATCCATGTTCAGTAAAACGAATTTATCTGGATCTGTGGATGACATATATTTCGTGGTTAATTTCAATTGGCTTATATTGCTACTTTTTAATGTCTGTTTGTGTGCGTGCCTGTGTGTGTGTGTGTGTGTGTGTGTGTGTGTGTGTGTTTATATATATATATATATATATACACACACACTCTACAGATTTTTCAAAATATGAAATATATGTGTCTTATTATACACTCCGTAAATTCATTCATATTCATGTATGTGGATTAATAATCAACTTTTCACAAGATTATTCTGAGAAATATTCATCCACCTGAACTACATATTTGATTCCTAGTACTGAAAACTAACAGTAAATGGTGCATACAAATCCTAATATCTCTGCAGTAACTGACACAGTTTTATATCAATGCAAGTAGATTCCTATGGGACGTGATGTGTATTTTGTCTTTCATTTTTATTCAATACTGGTACATTACTTTTTCTTCAGTTAATGCACATGGTAGGATATATATTTAATCCACTAGTTCAGAAATTTATAGGCATTTTGTCTTACTTTCCATCACTTCCTAATTCAGAAAACATGTTTTCCACAGGGTTTCTTGACTGGTCTTTTCATGAGACTTCTTTCACAAAATGCAAAGGTCACACTTATGTTTGTACCGAAGTCTAAATGGAAAGTGAGTATGGATTACTAAAAACATCTATGTCCAGGTTGCCTAATTCTATCAAATGTCAATCCTATTGGTGACTACATATTTGTTTCTTCCTAAGATTATATATTCAACCTCAACACTGTTGAAAATGCCTGATCCTATCACTTACTTTATACTTTGCCTGATTTCCTAATGTCTCTATTGATATATGGTTTCCTACATATTTTCCAGAGTTCATCAATGTGACTGGCTCTTCACATGTACTGATATTTACATTCATTCTCTACCCGAAACCCTACTGTTAAAGAACGTTTGGTTCAAATCCTATACTCACTCTGCTTTCTAAACCTACTGAATATCTTCCTAATCCTACTGACTATCCTTTTGACTGGATGTTCTTTTCGACATTCAATCATCCAAGGTACAAGGCCCTATGCCATTGTATACCAATTTATCTGAGACATTTGTGCAGAATATAATTCAAAGCTGAGTATCCCAATCAAGGGCCCAATGCACTTCTGGGTTTCAAATCTTACCTAGATTTCTGTGTTCATACTTATATTTCACCTATATATTCTTGTAAATATCGCAGGTTCCCAAAACAATTATTCATCGCACAGAATGATTCCTAACCCAAATCAAACCTGTTATTAACCCTAAGCATACACTGTTCCATCAATCTATCTTTACAATAGAGCAGGGACAGAGTTGGTCTTACAATACAGGAATTTAGGGTATCTTCCACCTGCTGAAACCTCAAAGGTCCATGCAGAAATGATCCCTGGAGAAGACTTAGGCAGCTATGAAGGACCTGAGAGCGCAAAATCATCTTCCATGGCAAAAAAAACCGGACAGGATGAAGTATTGTGTCTGAATCAGTCGCTCTGTTCTTAATGTAGAGAAGATGGACAAAACCAGGCCTGTGTGGAGAGCTGTTCCATGGTGCCTGTGGTTGATATACCATTCTAACTTATGACTGAGTCAGAGAAAGTAGGGGCAGCCTCCATCTCATGGGACCTTTGTAAACAACTGTTAGGACAAAGTGGTTGCCAAGGTATTGACCTCATTCAATTCCTGAAGGAAGTGACCTACCTCACTTCCTTGGTGATACAACTCTCTGAACTTGGGATCCAGGAAGCCAGGCACCCAGAGCCAGTGCCAGTCCCATTCCCAGTGGGCACACTTGTTTGAATTTTTAAAGGACAGAGTCAGTCTTTCTTGGTACCTCCTGATGTGAGGATGACCAAATGCCAGGAGAATTCTGAAGAGGGGCCTTTCCTGAGAAAGCAGGTAGTGGCTCATTGCTGGCTCCTGACAACTTAACAGAGTTGGCAAAAGGGACCTGATCTGATACAGGACAGGCCATTTGGGGGGAACATAGTATGGTCCACCAGTCAGAGGACACTCCGGATAGTCACAGACCCAGCTGTGGGAATGAGGTGCCTTAGTGGTTGTGGGTGTGAGTTCGTGCTTTTGTCTCATGTTCTGAGAATATGTAGCAAAGGTGGTTTGTTTGATTTGGAGTCGACTGTTTCTAGTAAGCCGTTTGAGAAGGCGAGTTTTTCTATGTCTGTGTATCCACTGTGTCCGTGGTTGTAGTTATTAGAAAAGCCAATACATCAATGGAGGTGTCCTGACTAGTAGGAAGCTTCCAGGCATTTATTCTGCCCTTTTTATGAATGGACTGCAGCTTGCCTTATGGATTGACAACACCTACTATCTTCCCAAGTTCCTGTTCACCTCCTGATTTCTGGCCTCTCTCCAGAATAGGCTCATGGTTTTGTGTCCAAGATATGTACCACCTCCAAACTCTGTGACATAGCCATATACTGGATAGCTGAATGGAATGGGAACATCTCAGAAACCTCAGAGATCAGTGTAACCAGAAAAGTCTCAGTGGAGAAACCCTGCTTTGGGCAATTTGCTTACCTATGGTTCCCTTGCCCTGAATGTTAGGAATGTCTTTGCCTCAGGCCACCCGTTTGTGGAGCCTGAAGAAAACAGTTTTCAAATTGAAGTGAATGGGCATGACCTGTGGCTCTTTGCTTAATTACTTTGGAAAGGGATGTGTCTGAATCAGCCTCTTGGCCCTGTGTGAGGTTGTGGCTTTGATTCTCAGAACCTGATAGATCTAAAGAAAAATCCCATGTGTGCATCCAAAACCAAAATTGCCAAAAGAGCAGTCATTGCTGATGAAGTCTTTCACCTCCCTTTGTAAGTTATTTGACCTCTATCAAGTGAGAATAGGAAAGATACACCAAGTCAATTGATGGCTCCTATTGGAAAAATTCTATCACTGATGACAGCATCAGCATAAGTACCACAACACTACGACAATTCGCTGCAGCAGCAGATAGTTCACAATGCATACAAGTGAGTTCACAATGCATACAAGTGATACATAATCCAGGCAAGTTCTGCAAGCAGTTCAGTGATGGCTATTGCAGAATCTGTAGATTGGTTTTATCTTTGTCTTCACTGGCACTGGGATGAAAATAGGAATTCTGGCAGTAATGGCTAAAGAAAAAATTATGTAACATTCCTGAGGGCACTAAAAGAAAACTATTTTCTTAACAATTTACATTATCTTGAAGAGAATAATTAAATATAATGAAAAGGAAAAGTGAAAGTAAACAAGCACGTCTGTTAACCTCCTATTTTTTCACATATTAAGACAATCCTGAACAGTTGTTTTCCCAATTTAAATTAAACAATTTAATTCACGTGAATAAAAAAAAGGATATATTATTTCATTAGCACTCATCATATGTGATATATGGACATACGCACATTCAAATATATAACACAAAACACAAGTGTGCACACATAATAAATACATACAACACATAATATAATAGTAAAGGCCTTATAACTTTTTACATGTGAAATCATCATTGCAATGTTTAAAAACTCTATAGTCAAAAAATAGAACTGATAAGCAAAGCATTATCCTAGGTCTGTATGAGCTCAAAAAAAACATAAGAGAACTTCATGATGTGGGAAAGGGCAATAATAAAATAGATATTGAAAAAAGCATCCCTGTTCTGTCGCAGATGTAAGGATAGCCAAACTGGAGTTATCGATATCAGCTGTTATGGATTTGAGCCAAATCATCTTATTTTGGTCTATTGAAAGCGCTTCAGTTAATCTCTCTGGAATCCAAATCGGCTGCTGTTCTCCTTTTGGAAACACATAAACAGACCCCCGACTCCAGGCAATCACTGGATCGGGACCTTAGTTAATCTCTCTGGAATCCAAATCGGCTGCTGTTCTTCCTGTGGAAACCCAAAAACAGACCTCCAACTCCAGAAAATTAATGGGTCAGGACCTTTCCACTTTCCTGTTAGAATATCCTTCCAAAGTACCTCGGGCTTATACACATTTTTTGGACACTTATGCCTTTCTGCAGCACTAAGTCCTGAAAATCCAAATTTAAAAAGTTTAGATTAAAAAGTGTTATTTTAATTTTATCTTTGGGGAATTTATATTCCTTCCCAATTCTGTCTTCTTACTTTAATGAGTACATTTTAATAGTGTGATGTGCTCTTTCAACTATGGCTTGTCCCTGTGGATTGTATGGGTTTCTTGTTATATGAGTAATGCCAAATGATGAGCAAAATGGTTTAAAAGAGGTAGAAGTACAACCGGGGGCATTATCTGTTTTTTACTGTTTTGGAATGACCACAGTGGCAAAATTTTGTAAGCAATGAGCTATAACATCTTTAGTTTTTTTTTTCCCCCATGAAGGGAGCCCATCAAAAATCCAGAAGAAGTATCAACTGTAACATGCAAATATTTTACTTTTCCAAATTCTGGCAAGTGTGTGACTTCCATCTGCCATATATGGTAAGGTATCAATCCTCTAGGATTGACTCTAAGATTAAAATGTGGTAAAATGGTCACACAATTTTGACATTGTTTTATTATTTGTCTAGCTTGCTCCTTAGTTATTTTAAAATGCTTTTGTAAAGTATTAGCATTGATATGAAACTTTTCATGAAAATTTATAGCTTCTTCTAGTGTAGAGAAAATATGTATGTATGTCATGTGTAGTTTTACCTGCTAAATCATTGCCCAAACTAAGGGCTCCAGGCAATCCTGTATGTGCCAAGATATGTCCTATTAAGAATGGATCTTTTCTGTCCCCGATTAGACTTTGTATACTGGAAAGCAAAGAGAAAACAGTAGAGGAAGGGGAAATCCTACCAGCATCTTCAAGGGATACTATAGCATTAACTATATACTGACTATTGGAAAATAAATTAAACACAGAATCTTTAAACATCACAAAAGCTTATAATACTGCATTAAGCTCTACCTTTTGAGCTGATTGTTGGGGTGCTAAAAATGTAAAAATTTGATCAGGTGTAACTATTGCTGCTGTACCATTATTTGACCCATCCGTAAATATATTTGGAGCATTCATGATAGGTGTTTTCTTGTAATTTTTGGAAAAATTACAGGATGCAATGACCCAAAAGACAATAAAAGATTAGATGGTAAGTGGTTATCAAATGAAACATTAGATTTACACAGGATTATTGCCCAAGTATTTAACTCATTAGCTAATTCATCAATTTGATTCATAGTGTATGGAGTAATAATTTTATTGGGAGAAATTCCAAACACTCCCTTTGCTGCTTTTATTCCTATTAGTATTAATTGTCCCTAAGCCTCAGGATACCTAGTAATAATAGTGTTAGAAGAATAAGATAAATATATCCATAATAATGGACCTTCTTGCCAAAATACTCCTGTAGGAATATTTTTTTGTTGGTAGCACAATGAATAATAGAGGCATTATTTTATCAAATCTATCCAAATGCATATTTCCCATATATGTTTCAATGATTTTTAATGCCTTTCTTGCTTCAGGCATTAACATTCTGGGTGAATTTGGATCAGATGGACCTTTTAGGATATCAAATATAGGTCCCAACTCTCCTGTTGGTATACCTAGATAAGGCCTTATCCAATTAATGTCTCCTAATAACTTTTGAAAGTCATTAATTGATTTGAGTTGATCTACTCGTATTTGAATTTTTGGTGGACTGACCATGGTTGAGGATAATAGAACTCCTAAATAATTAATTGGAAAATTTAATTGTACTTTATCAATTGATATCCCTAGGTTATAATTTTTTAATAAGTTTGTAAGTGTGGCATAACATTCTAGCAATGGGTTTTTAACTTGTGTGCTAATAACACATCATCCATATTGTGAAATATTTGTAGTTCAGGATTTTGATTTCTAAGGGGCTGGATTACTTTGTTAACATAAATTTGACAAATAGTTGGGCTGTTAGCCATCCCTTGAGGGAATACTTTCCACTCATACCTCTGATCAGGACCTTCATGATTCAGTGCAGGGATAGTAAATGCAAAACTTGGACTATCCTCAGGAAGAATTGGAAATGAAAAAAAAAAAAACAATCTTTAATATGTATAACTAAAACATACCAAGTTTTTGGCAAAGCAGACAATTGAGGAATCCTTGATTGAGCAGGTCCCAAAATAACCATCTCATTATTAATGGCTCTTAAATCTTCCAATAATCTCCATTTACCAGATTTCTTTTTGATGACAAAAATGAAAGTATAATGGGGAGATACAGAAGGTTGTATATGTTCTTCCGCTAATTGTTGTTTGACCAGGAACTGGGCTGCTTGTATCTTTTCTTTAGTCAGGGTCCACTGAAGAACCCATACTGGTCTTTCTGATTTCCAAGTAATTTTTATTGTCTCAGTGGCCCTTTCTGAAAATCCAACCCATGTCTGTCTGTTGCTTGGTCTATTTGTATTGGTGCTGATATACCTTGATCTTGTTTTTCTAATCTTTTTCCTTTCCTAAAACCTTCTCTAGCCATAATAGTGGGTGCATTTTGATTGATGTTATTTGTTAATGTCAAACCTAATTGATCTAGGACATCTCATCCCCATAAATTTACGGGAAGATGATCCAATACATATGGCTGTATAGTTCTTTCACATTCTTCAGGATCCTTCCAATCCAATGCCATTGCACTTCTATGGGGATTAGTTGCCACTCCTAGGTCTCAAAGTATTTTAGTGTACTGTTGTAATGGCCAATGTTTTGGCCATTCTTGATGAGAGACGATGCTAACATCTGCACCTGTATCAAGTAGCCCATTAAATTCATGTCCTTGAATATTTAGTTTTAGCCTGGGGCGAGAATCTAAATTTAAAGAAAGCATAACCAAATCTACACCTGTGGAGCCTAATCCCTTGGAACCTCTTTCTACAGCACGACTGGAAAATTGATCATGCAGACTGAGTATTATTAGTAACTGTGCTATTCTATCTCCTGGTGAAATTACTGATATGTCCTTTGGAGAACTGGCTATAATTTTATTTCACCTTCATAATCGGGATCAATTACCCAAGGACTTATCATAAGTCCTTTTAGATTAGAAGAGCTGCATCCCAATAATAAGCCTACCGTTCCTTTGAGAAGAGGTCCTCTCACCCTGTGTGAATGATTTGAACCCCCATCTCTACAGTTAGTACTGATCTGACGGAGGTGCAGTTATCTAACCCTGCGCTCCCTCTGATTTGTCTGATGAGGCGTCTGATGGACAATGTGTCCTGGGCACTACACTGATGGGGTTGCTGGGTTCCTCCAGTGCTCTGTATATTTGTGGTTTTGGGCCCCAGAGCATTGGGCTCCCCTGTCCATTTTTTGGCAATGGAGCCCGATGCCTTTCTCCATGATATCGTGGATAAACAGCTAGTCCTTGTTCATTTTTGATAATGAAGTACCCTCTATGGTGGTTTGAGAACGGCATTCATTAGCCCAATGTCTCCCTCTACGGCATCGTGGGCAAATACCCACGTATTCTACTCCTTTGGTACCTAGTTTTGTTAAACCCTCTTCCTATGGAGCAATTCCTTTTAAAATGTCCTGTTTGTTCACAATTGTAGCATGTTCCTGGTCTGGCATCTAAAGCCTGTTTTACTGCAGCTGCCACAAATTGCCCTTGTTCATTGATGTCTCTGGCATCTAAAGCCTGTTTTACTGCAGCTGCCATGACTTTCTCTTATTCATTAATGTCTTTACATAATTTAATATATGTGTTTAAATCTTCATGTTTCCATGGTCTAGTGATATCTCTGCACCAATGATTCGCTTGGTCATAAGCCAGTTTTTTATTAATGGCATTGCTTGTTCTGTATTCCCCAAAACTCTGGTAGCTGTTTGAATAAGCCTATCTACAAATTCAGTGTAAGATTCATTAGCTCCTTGTATTACCTTAGATTATTGACCTTGTAAACCTCCATGTCGTTGTAAAGTCTTCCATGCCCTAACCGCCTCTGCAGCAATTTTTGCGTATACGCCAGGATCATATGCAATTGGTTGCTGCTGATCCTCATAAGGTCCCTTTCTAACAACAAATCTAGATTTCTCTGAGGATAACCAGTTTCTGCATTACGCCTAGCCGTCTCCTTGCAAAATTCCTCATTGGCAACCTTCCATAAAAGGTATTGACCTCCATTTAGCACAGCTTTACACATATTAGCCCAATCTACTGGCGTCATATTCAAGTTGTTAATGGATTCGACCAAGCTTACAATGAAGGGTGCTTGAGGACCATAGGTTGTTACAGCCCCTTTTAGCTGCTTCACTATTTTGAAATTTAAAGCATGGTGAATTCGCTGCCCTCCTACCTCAAAATCAGGGCATGTTCATACTTGAGATCCTGTCTCAGGATCCGAACTATCAACTGTGGGGTTTGGGGGCCTCCCAGCATATGGAGGTGGCCTTGTTATTTGGACATTTACATCCTCTGGTGATAGAAAGGTGTTAGTAACAGTCTCCTGTAGAGGAGGCGCTGTTGGTTGGACATTTACGCCCTCTAGTGATAGAAAGTTGTTAGTAGCAGTCTCCTTTTGTAACTTTGCCCCTGATGGCTTTTTCTGCCCTAAGCTTTGTTCTTCTATCTTTGTCTGAACTGAAGTCTTTGGACTAAGCAAACCAGATATGAACGTCCTCAATGGCAATGTGCCAACTGGCAGAGTCCCTGGGCTGTTCTTTTACCCCCTTTTAAATCTTCACCATGATGGTTCCATTATGGTATATTTAACAACTCCTTAAAAATCCATGGGCTACATTTTTGTATTGTATCAACGTATGCCCTGACTGTTCTTGACTTTACTGAGATGCCTCCTTCCTCTAACAATTTACTTAACACTCTTTCAGTTTGTTTTTTTACTAATTTCTGATCCCGTATTTCTACTATAATACAACCCAACAAGATGATGCCAAACAAAACTGAGACAGAATAAAATAAAAAGGGAACAACAAAAAGTCATTATAGCCTTTATATCCTACTGACATGTGCATCCGTCCTTTCTCCCTATCTGTTCCTCAGAAGTAAATAATTTTTTCTCAGATGTGAGCGGTTTTTCATCCATCTCACTCATCTCCATGGACAGGCAACAAAAGTGAAGCAAAACAAAAGAGGAATCTTAAATGGCTACCCATCCTCTCGCCCTTCGCTCAGGGGCGAGCAGTTTACCTTATCACTTACCCTCAGTGGCTCCCCGTGCAAGCCATAAAAATGCTGCAGTCTGGCTGGGCACGATTCAAGAGCCACTTTTCAAAAGAAACAAACTTTATTTTTAGAACCACACATGCCAAAAAAAACAGCTCCTCAGGAAAAACCCTCAGAGCCCAACTGCCACCACTGGCTTCCTTGCAAAGTTTCTGTCACACCCACAAGCCTCTCCACCTCCCCCAATCCTCCTGCTCTTGAGGCTATTTAGCTGGGTCAGGTGGGTGGAGCCAAAAAAGTCCCACAATGAGCAGCTCTGTGGTCTGAAAGGGCAGGGAAACTGCCCAATGAGCATCACCGCAGAGGAGCCAATCAGCTAGATGTTGCTGGGGCCGCTGTGAGCCAATAATCATCTGGCAGGGGAATGTTGCTGGTAGCTGGAAGTTTAATGGGGCCCCTTAAGCTGTGGCTTTCAACAAATTGGTGTCTCCTTTCTCTGTAGACTATTCAGCACGTGTATTTTTATATGCACATATAGAATCCTACCTGTTATCACACGTACATTTTTGTGAGGTTGCTGACTAGGCAGATACAAGTTATGAGAAGAGATCAATCCTCTTAAATACTGTTGGAATTGAAAATTCAACCTATGGGTGAGCTTGCTAGTAGAACAACATTATATATAGATCCATTTTCAGTGAAATCAATATTTTTGCACCTGTGGATGATACATATTTCATGATGAATTTCGATTGGCAAATATATTGCTAGTTTTAATGTCTGTCTGTGTGTGTGTGTGTGTGTGTGTATATATATATATATATATATATATATATATATATATACTCTCCAAATTTTTCAAAATATAAAATATATGAATTTTATTATACACTCCTTAAAATCATTCATATTTATGTATGTGGATTTATGATCAACTATTCACAAGATTATTCTCAGAAATATTCATCCACCTTAAATACAGATTTGTTTCCTAGTACTGAAGACTAACTTCAGTGAATGGTGCACACAAATCCTAATATTTCTACAGTAAAACCTAGTTCAACATCAATGCAAGCATTTTCCTATGGGACATGATGTGTATTTTGCAGTTCATTTTTATTAAACAGTGGTACATTACTATTTCTTCAGTTTATGCACATCATATGATATATATTTCATCCACAAGTTCACAAATTTATAGGCATTTGTTTCAATTTCAATCACCTCCTGCTTCAGAACACATATATTCCTCCAGGGTTCTTGACTGGTCTTGTCATGAGACTTCTTTCCAAACACATTATTTTTGATTTTCATAATCATATTTGAAGCAAAACTCACACACTCTTCATGATAAACCATAACCCTAATATTACAGTTAGATGTATAACTGGTTGTAATGAATGTATGAATATCAATTTAAGATTTCCAGTATATTTTCAGATATCAAATCAATCCACTATTTAAAGTTGGAACCAGTTATATTATTTATTCACAGTATGGTCTATTCATACATTATTTCTATATCCATTGACACGGGGTACTCCACTTTTTTCCCCCAATATTTATACGTCTTCAAAATATTGCCCCCAGTAATGGTGGAAGAAATGCTCATGTCACCTGATCTACATATAAATTTTAACACAGTAATATTCTGGACACAGAAAGCAAAAGTCACTCTTATGATTGTAGCAAAGCCTAAAAGAAAAGTGAGCATGGATTACTAAAAATATCCATGTCCCGGTTTCTTAATGCTGTAAAATGTAAATCCTATTGATAAATCCTATGTATTTGTTTCTTTCTAAGATTATATATTCAAACTCAACCCTGTTCAAAATGTCTAATCCTATCCCTCACTTTATACATTGCCTGATTTCTTAATGTCTCTATTGATATCTGCTTTCCTACATGTTTTCCCCATTTCATCATTGTGTCTCACTCTTCACATGTGCTGATATTTACATTCACTCTCTAATTGAAAACCAATTGCTAAAAATCTTTTGGTCCAAATCCTATACTCATTGTTGTTTCTAAACCTAGAGAATATCGTCCTAAACCTACGGACTTTCCCTTTGTGACTGGATGTTCTCTTCAACTTTCAATCATCCAAGGTACAAGGTCCTATGTCATTGTATATCGATTTATCTGAGACATCTGTGCAGAACATAATTCAAAGATAAGTAACCCACTCAAGGGCCCAATGCCCATCTGAGCTTCAAATCCTGCCTAGATTTCTGTTTTCATACTTTTATTTTACCTATATATTCTTGTAAATATTGCAGATTCCCAGAGCGAATATTCATCCTGCAGAATGATTCCTAACCCAAATCGAATGTGTTATTAACCCTAACCATACACTGTTTCCTCAATCTAACTTTACAGAATAGCAGGGACAGTGTGACCAGGAAAGTCTCAGTGGAGAAACCCTGCTTTGGGCCTTTTGCTTACCTATTTTTCTGTTGCCCTGAATGTCAGGAAGTTCTTTACCTCAGGCTAACCCTTTGTAAAGCCTGAAGAAAACAGTTTTCAAGTGGAAATGAATGGGCATCACCTATGGCTCTTTGCTTAATTTCTTTGGAAAGGGATGTGTCTGAATCAGCCTCTTGGCCCTGTGTGAGGCTGTGACTTAGATTCTCAGCACCTGATGGATCTAAAGAAAGATCCCATGTGTGCATCCAAAACCAAAATGGCAAAAAGTTCACTCATTTTGGATGAAGTATCTTCCCTTCCTCTATTAGATTCCTCACCTCCATCAATTGAGAATAGGGATTTTTTGGGTCATATGAGTTCTTCAATCCCTAAAGAGGTGCTTGGGTTTCTCATGATTCCAATTCACATAAAGAATCTGTACCTATCAATCAGAAGTAGTTAGTCAATATTGCTCCCAGAAATGGTGGAAGAAATACTCATGTCACCTGATCTTCATATACATTTATTCACAGAAATATACTGGACACTAAATTCAAAGTTCACATTTATGATTGTACCAAAGCCAAAATGGAAAATTAACATGGATTACTAAAATCATCCATGTCCAAGATTACTTATGCTCTCAAATGTCAATCCTCTTGATGACTACATATTTGTTTCTTCCTAAGATTGCATATTCAAACTCAACCCTTTGAAAATGTCTAAGCCGATCTCTCACTTTTTACTTTGCCTGATTTCATAATGTCCCTATTGATATCTGCTTACCTACATATTTTTCCCACTTCATCATTGTGACAGACTCTTCACATGTGCTGACATTTAAATTCATTTTCTAACTGAAACCCTATTGCTAAAGAAATTTTGTTCCAAATCATACACTCACCCTTTTTTCTATACCTACCTACTATCTTCCTATTCCTACTGACTATCCCTTTTTGACTGGATGTTCCCTTCTACATTCAATCATCCAAGGTACAAGGTCCCATGCCATTGTATATTGATTTATCTGAGACATCTGTGCAGAATGTAATTCAATGCTAAGTATCACAATCAAGGGCCCAATGCCCTTCTGGGCTTCCAATCTTACTTGGATTTCTGTTTTCATACACACTGTTCACCTCTATATTCTTATAAATTTCGCAGGTTGCCAATACCATTATTCATCCACAAAATGATTCCTAACACAAATTGAACCTGTTATTAACCCTAAACATACATTGTTCCCTCAATCTTACTTTACAGAAGAGCAGGGACAGAGGTGGTCTTATAATACTGGAATGTAGGGATCCTCTACCTGCTGAGAACTTCAAAGATCCATGCTGAAAGGATCCCTGGAGAATATGTAGGCAGTTATGAAGGACCTGAGAGAGCACAAGTCATCTTCCATGGCAAACAACCTGGTCAGGATGAAGGGTTGTGTCTTAATCAGCCTCTCTCTTCTTAATGTAGAGAAGATGGACCAAATCAGGCCTGTATGAAGAGCTGTTCCCAGGTGCCTATGGTTGATATACCATTTTAACTTGTGAAATTGTCACATTAAGTAGGGGAAGCCTCCATCTCATGGGACCCTTGGAAGCAACTGTTAGGACAAAGTGGTTGCCAAGGCAGTGACTTCATTCAGATCCTGAAGGAAGTAACCTCACCTCACTTCCTCGGTGATGGAAATTGACATCCAGGAAGCCAAGCACACAGAGCCTGTCCCAGTCCCACTACCAGTGGTGTCACTAGTTTTGAATTACCAAGGACAGTGTCAGTCTATCTTGGTACCTACAGATGTGAGAATGGCCATATGCCAGGAAAGATCTGAAGAGGGGGCTTGTATGAGAAAAGAGATAGTGGCTCACCACTGGCTTCTGACAAGTCTCAGTGAAGAAACCCTGCTTTGGTACTTTTAATTACCTATTGTTCTGTTGCTCTGAATGTCAGAAAGTTTTTTGCCTCAGGCCACCCCTTTGGGAAGCCTGAAGAAAAGAGTTTTCAAATGGAAATGAATGGGCATCATCTGTGGCTCCTTGCTTAATTGCTTTGGAAAGGGATGTTTCTGAATCAGCCTCTTGGCCCTGTGTGAGGCTACGGCTTAGATTCTCAGCACCTAATGGATCTAAAGAAACATCCCACGTTTGCATCCAAAACCAAAAGAGCCAAAAGAGCAGTCATTGTGGATGAAGTCTCTCACCTTCCTCTGTAAGGTTCCTGACGTCCATCTATGAGAATAGGGATCCTTTGGGTCCAATGAGTTCTTCAAAGCCCTGCAGAGACTAGACTATACGTTCATAGGTTTCTCATGACTCCAATTAACATAAAGAATCTAAACCCCACAGTCATTAGGCCTCAAAATGGAGAATCAGAGCAGTATTAAGGGCAGGCCTCTTTGATCACTCCTGGTTCACAGGAAGGGTGTCCCAGCCACACTGACTTTAGGCAAATGGGGGCAAGGGACCTTATTTTGGATACTGTCTTTGGCTGTGCCCCTCATGAAAAACTACAGCCTGAGGTTATGATGAGTGTCTATATGAAAGAAGATGAGGGCCATGTGGAAGTGTTTTGCTTTTAATTGTGGTCATTTTTGTGGCTGTTGGAAAAGATGATGGGTCCACCTGGTCTTGAACACTGGTGTGATTCCCCTTAGAGACTGAGTTATGGAATGGACCTCAAAGAAGTATTGCCATGTATTGTTTTGGGATTTTAGGATGCCACGCATGAGAGTTGTCCTTGGAAACTGAGATCTAGGCCCAGGGTGGCTTTCCACAGAGCACTGGGAATCTCAGGAAGAATATCACATGATTTTATTCTTAAAGAATTGGCAGCCATAGTTGCAAGTCAAAACACAAATGGACCACACATTGTAGACCTCAAACGCCTGGCTTAATGTGACCTTTTTGCCTGTCTTTGGGAAGCCTTGTCTGTTAGAATTCTCCAGAGCTTTTATTGAAATGAGCTTCCTCTCCATTTAATGGTTCCTCAATGAATTGAAACCCACAGTGCCTCCAACTTCATCCTTGACAAATGCCTGATAAAAAACATGAAATTTTTGAAATTCCCATGACCACTTCGCACTGTAGAATCTTTGGATGTCCTATTGATGATCACGAGTGTACCAGACAGTGCCTGATTGACTGGGTTTCATGAAAATGGTGTAGAACAGAGATGGCAGTAATTTGGAGCCTGCTGAGTAGTTGGCCTAGAAAAATGGTGTGAAGGTGTTTGTTAAAACATCTGTGGTTGGGTGATGTGGATCTGC
This sequence comes from Callospermophilus lateralis, assembly GCF_048772815.1. NCBI lineage: Eukaryota > Metazoa > Chordata > Mammalia > Rodentia > Sciuridae > Callospermophilus > Callospermophilus lateralis. The sequence goes on from NW_027514481.1 coordinate 773,988, forward strand.
CATTGGCTTTCAAATGGTTTGTGACTGACATGGTGCAGCCCCCAGACCCTTGTATGTAAAGGCATGTTGTTATATGGAGAGGTTTCAGTGCAATGTTTAGAATCAGATTGCTAAGGTGAAGGGGGCAAGCTATGTGGGATAGAAGCCTGATTGGTGCATTCTCCTGCAGACCCTTACCCACCACATGTGACAGAACTCTTTTCAGTACTGTGTCCCAGTTGAACTCTTCGTATTTCATGAAGCAAATACCAAACTTCCAGTGCAGCTGCAAGAAACACAACAAAAAGTGGAGGATGAGCAAATGGCTTCCAAACTGGAAGACACTTAGCCCCCAGTGACAACAGTTTACCTACAAAAAGAGAATTCAGCACTGCTGCCTCATGTCCTTTGGAAAATAAGAAACCATGTCCTCCAGGTAACATACATGCAGACCCAGCTTAATGGTCTCACTACAAAGGGAGCTAAAGCTCCTGACAACAACATATATTTCAAGTGCTCAACTTCAGAGGCAGTTTCTCAAGAAGTCTTTAGTCCAGCAGAGCTCCATGTTTGTGGAGTTTTACCCTCTCCCTTACATTTGGAAACTCCTCTACCACCTCCAAAGTTGTGAACTCCTGAGCATTTTCCATTCTTGATGTGTATTCACAGATTTTCTAACTCTTCTCCTCTAATTGTGTCTTAGTTGGGGTGAAGGTAATGTCAAGGCATTGTTCTGAATGAGAGTGTGAAGATTTTTGGGTAGCACATATTTGCATACACATTGGATTCTTTCTCGAATTTTTCATTTGAAATACTGAATCCCTGACTGTAAGGGGTAGAAGGAATTCTTTTTCAAAGAATAGCCTGACACTTACAAGAAACAGCCCCCAGGGAGACATCCTGTCTGGGAGACATCCTGTAGTCATCTGTGTTCCTGAGACATCCTGTGGCCATCTGTCTTCCTGAAATATTCTGAGGTTATCTCACCTTGTGAAGACATCCAGGAACTGCCGATAAGAGAGCTTTCAAATCTCCAGCATATAAATTCCCCTGTGTGAACAATAAAAGTTTGCATCTTGATCAGAACTTTTGTTTTGCTGTCATCTCTCATGTCTCTTGTCCCTTCATTCCTCCCCATCTAGGTTCGCTACCCACGTTGATGTGTCCTGCAGGCTGGGACAACTGGCGCCCAACGACTGGGGCTCGAGCCTTTGACTGAGGGGGAAGATTTGGACAAGTGGAGCTCACGATTGCCTCAGCAGACACCACTGAGAGACAGATCCAAGAGGAGAGTGGGGATGACGCACAGTGAGTGACCCACCATGGGAAAAGCAATTTCGTCACATGATTTGTTTTTGTCAGGCCAAAAGGAATCCTTAAATACATGGGGGCACGTGTTAAGAAAAATGACTTAAAATTTTTCTTTTCATACATTGAAAAATTGTTTCCATGGTTTCCCCTTGAAGGGACCATTGATGGTAAAAGATTGCTTAGAGTAGGAGACATTTTAAAAGATTATTATGAATCCTTTGGCCCAGAAAAAGTGTCTGTTCCTACCTTTTCTTTCTGGAAATAAATTAGTGAAATTCTTAAAAGTTCACCCTTTGACAATGGTACCTTAATACTTGTCAGGATTGGGGAAGAGACTATGCAAAAGACCTCTCGTCCCCTCTCGGCATGCCCATCAGTTAGTATAGACATAGACCCTTCTTAGTCTCCCCAGGACCCTGGGAACCTTCCTGATCTTCCTCAAAATCCCACCCTAATGAATAAGGCTCCAATGGTTTACAACAGCCTTTATGCAGTTTTAAATCCCAGAGAAACATTTACCCCTGGGGAGGAGGCTACCTTGGAGAAGGAAGCAGCTCGCTACCATTCAGAAGACCCGCCACCTCTCAGGACCCTGCCACAGCCTATAGGACTTACACATTCCCCTCCCTCCTATATCCCTCCTGCCTTTTGTGCTCTGGCCCTTCAGGGGCCAAATGTCCCCCCAGATATTTTTTCCCCACTTCCCTTGCCTAATCCGGCTCCCTTGAGAGAGTCTCTCCAACATGGATGGGAACAGATCCAATTTTTAAAAGAATAAAGATCCCTTGACTCTGAGCTCTCTCCATTAGCCTTAGGAATGGAGTCAACACAAGCTGACCCACAGTGGTCTAATACAAAGGCGAAGCCGCTCCATCGGCCTGTGCTCGCCTTCCCAGTCACCAACAGTCAGATAGATAAGCCTGCTCAGGCTGAGGTCAAAGACTTAGAAGAGGATCAAGAGGAGGAAGCGGAGGAAATGGATCAAGGAGATAAGGACTTAGAGGATGAGAAGTTCACCCCTAGGCAGGAAGGAACCCAGAGTGTCTACAAAAAATTTAGCCTCCATTTTCTTGAAAAACTTAAAAAGGCTTGTGCTCACTATGGCCCCACTGTGCCCTACACGTTGGCTTTATTAGAAAGCCACAACACACAATTTCTTACTCCCAATGATTGGAAATTTTTAGACAGAGCTGCCCTCAGTGCCGGAGACTTCCTACTATGGAATGCAGATTTCAAAGAGCCCTGTCAGAAACTGCTCAAAAAAAATTTAACAAAGGCCTCCTCTAAATCCTGGACTTATGTTAAGCTAGTGGGCAATGCAACTTTTGACACTAAAACTAAACAGGCACGTTTCCCTGCTGGACTTTTTGCGCAGATTTAGATGGCTGGCTTACATTCTTGGAGATGCCTCCCTGAAAGGGCCTCGGCTATCACTTCCCTGGCCAGAATTCGACAAGGGCCCCACGAGCCTTATAGCGACTTTGTTCCCCGGCTTAACCTAGCTGCGGAATGCTTGCTTGGACCAAGCGAAAGCGAAAGCACCTTTGTAAAACATCTTGCCTTTGAAAACGCCAACCCAGCATGTCAGGATGTTCTTCGACATCATAAGGATAAAGGGAAACTTTCTGACTTTATTAGAGTCTATGCAGGGGTGGGTGCAGCCCATGCCATGGGTCTCACTTTAGTGCTCCCTTTACCAAGGCCTTTTACAATCCTGACTCACGTATTTGCTTTACTTGTAAACAACCAGGCCATTTTGCACGCAAGTGTCCGACAGGCAAACAAAGAGTAAGAATAGCGTCTCCTCAAACTGGAGCTAAACCGCGCCCAGCTACACTTTGTCCATGATATGGTAAAGTTCATCACTGGGCCAGTGAGTGTAGATCAATGACAAATGCCCTCGGACAGCCTATTTCTTCCTGCTTCTCAGGAAACTCCCTGGGGCAATAAGGTTTGTTCCCTTCCAAACTCCCAACCTACCTCAAAATCCTTCTCCACAATTGGCTCCCTCCAACTACCCACTCCAGGCAGTGCAGGATTGGACCTCTGTACCACCACTGATACAACATTAGACTCAATGCAAGGGCCCCAGATAATACCAACTGGAATTATGGGTCCCCCTCCATCTCATACGTGTGCCCTTCTTCTTGGAAGAGCCTCTACTACCTTAGAAGGTGTTCAGGTCTTCCCTGGCATTAATGATAATGATTTCACTGGAGAAATAAAAATACTGGCCACAGTTATTAATAGAGTTGCGGCCATCCCAGGAGGAAAAAGTCTTGCACAATTAATACTCCTTCCCTTAGATTAAGGGGCACTTCCACCACCCAAACCTACTGTGGGGGACTGCCTCCTTGGGCTCCTCTGAGGTATATTGGGTTCATCCCATTTCTCATAATAAACACACCCTTACCTTACTTATTGAAGGAAAGGAATTCCAAGCAATTTTAGTTACTGGAGTTGATGCGACAATTATTTCTCAAAAATACTGGCGATCAGGTTGGCCCCTCACCCCATCCTTGACTGACCTTAAAGGGATAGGAAAGTCAAAAAATCCTCTGGTCAGCTCTACTGCTCTTAGCTGGACTGATAAAGAGGGTAATAAGGGAACTGTCACTTCTTTCGTTGTTCCTGACCTTCCTGTTTACCTATGGGCCCGAGATATTTTGAGTCAAATGGAAGTTATTCTTGCCAGTCCCAATTCCATGGTGACTCATCAAATGCTCCGTATGAATTTTGTCCCTGGTACAGGCCTTGGGAGGCTGAGACAAGGACTGGTGGGGCTTATACAACCCATAAAAAAAATACATATGGACTTGGATATTTGGATTTTTAGTGTCGGTCCCTGATCCTCCTGTACCCCATGCAGATAAAATTATTTGGGAGACTCAGACTCTTGTGTGGGTGGATCAGTGGCCCCTTACCCATGAAAATTTGGAGGCTGCCTCCATGTTAGTGAAGGAACAGGTGGCAGCCCGCCATGTAGAGCCCTCAACCTCACCATCGTACACTCCTATTTTTGTTATCAAGAAAAAATCAGGCAAGTGGCGCCATTTACAAGATTTGTGTGCCATTAATAAAGTTATACTCCCGATGGGAGCACTACAGCCAGACATTCCCACACCAGTGGCTATTCACAAAAACTATTGTAAAATGGTTATGGACTTAAATGTTTGCTTTTTTATCATTCCTTTACATCCTGAGGATAGACCCTATTTTGCCTTTAGTCTTTCTTGCATTAATATTCAGGGCCCTATGCAGAGACTTCAATGGAAGGTTCTTCCCCAAGGTATGGCCAACAGCCCTACTCTTTGCCAAAAATAGGTTGCTCAAGCAGTAGACCCTGTGAGAGAGTGAGGGCCACAAATTTATATTTTACATTATATGGATGATTTGTTAATTGCTGCACCTAATACCCATGACCTTAATAATTGTTACTTGGACTTTTACAAAATCCTCACTACCTTGGGACTACAGATAGCTCCTAATAAGGTTCAAACACAGGACTCTTATAAGAGTTTGGGCCTTAAAATTCTAGAAAATCAGATCCAAATTTCTAAAATACAAGGACGTGTGGACCATCTTCACACCCTTAAAGATTTTCAGAAATTACTGAGGGATATTCAATGTCTAATAACATATTTAAAATTATGCACTTGTGTACTTTTGACCCTTAATGATATTTTGAGAGGTAATTTCCACCCCTCCTCCCCTCAAAATCTTACTCCCAAGGCATGACAGGCATTAAACCAAGTAACAGAAGCCATTGCCCAACAATTTGTTACACAAATTTCTTATAACCTTCCTCTGGTTCTGGTTATTTTACACACTCCTCATACACCCACAGTAATATTTTGGCAGCGAGATCCACATTTTAAAAATAAAGACTGCCCCTTGTTTTGGGTCCATTTACCCACCACATCCTCGAAGGTTATTACTGTTTATCTTGCTCAGGTAGCTTCTATTATTTTTAAAGGTCATTTGATTTCTCTACAACATTTTGGCAAACACCCTGATAATATTTTTATTCCATATACTAAGGACCAAACCCAATTTTTACTAGAGACAAGGGATGAATGTGGTATTGCCCTATCAGGCTTTTGGGAACAATTGATCACTACCTCCCCAAAGACCCCCTTTTACATTTTGTCCAGTTACATCCATTTACTTTTCCTGAAATTACTCAAAAGGCTTCCATTCCTCAATCCCTTACTGTCTTTACAGACGGTTCCCGTAATGGCCGAGCGGTCTTTGTTGTCAATAACAAGCCTACCACCTTTGATACTGTCTATCAGTCACCACAGTTTGTGGAATTGTTTGACATAACACAAGTTTTTATAACATTTTTTATAATCCTGTTAATATTTATAAAGACAGTGCGTACATTGCTCATTCTGTGCACCTGCTGGTGATTTCACCCCCCATTAAGGCTTCTAACAATGCGGCCTTTCTGTTACACCAGCTTCAGCAGCTAATTCAGGCCAGACAACACCCATTTTTCTTAGGACACATCAGGGCACACTATGATCTTCCCAGCCCTCTAATTCAAGGTAATGCCCAAGCTGATGCAACAACTCGTTCCATCTTTCCAATTTTTGTTGGCTCCATTCAAAAGGCCATGGAGTTACACAATATACACCATTTAAATTTCCAGAGCCTTTGATTACTTTGTAAAATTACCAGCAACAGGCACGAGAAATAGTAAAAGCATGCCCTGGTTGTGCTGTCTCCCTCCCCATTCAACACTTGGGAGTTAACCCCCGAGGATTACTGCCCGATCAGTTTTGGCAAATGGATGTTACTCATTTTCTTGAATTTGTAATAACCAAATATATACACGTTTCTGTAGATACCTTCAGCGGCTTTATTTTTGCATCACCACATTCTGGAGAGGCTACCAAAGATGTCCTTTCTCATCTTGTTTCAGCCTTTTCTGTTATGGGTAAACCAATACATATTAAAACAGATATTTATCCTACATTTACCATTGCCAAGTTTAAACAGTTTTGTGCTACCTTGCAAATTTGTCATACTACTAGAATTCCATACAACCCTCAGGGCCAAGGCATTGTGGAACTTGCCCACCTTAACTTAAAAACTTGGCTATCCCTCCTTAAGGCTTCCTCCCTTGTATTTACCACACCCAGGCATCGCCTTAACAATGCATTATTTGCCCTTATTTTTCTTACCCTAGACAATGAAGGCGATTCGGCAGCAGACAGACACTGCCATCCCTCATCCAATTCTGTTCGCCCACCTGTTATGTGACACAATCCATTTAAAAATAAATGGAAAGGCCCAGATCCTGTCCTCATCTGGGGAGGAGGCTCAGCTTGTGTTTTGGACCAAGATCAAACAGCCCCAAGATGGTTACCAGAACTCCTAGTTAAACAGGTTAATGACTTACCTCAAAACAGGGACAGAGGCACTCCTCATGAGGACAAAATTTCCTCTTTTTCAGATGCAGCCAACAATCTGCCAGCCTTGGAATAACAGTTCCTGTGGGCACAGGTACACTGGCTTAGGCACGTCTATTCACTCTTACCATCGCCTCTCTCAACAAATTATAAACTCTATCAGGAACAACTGATAAAAACTCTATCAGGAACCATTAAAGATTTGCAGGACCAAATAGACTCCCTGGCAGAAGTGTTCCTTCAAAAAGACGAGGCTTAAATTTGCTGACAGCTAACCAGGGAGGTATTTGCTTGGCCTTAGGGGAACGATGCTGCATTTATGCCAATAATTCTGGCATAGTATGCACTAAAATTAAGCAGCTTCAAGAAGATCTAGAAAAGAGATGAAGGGAAATATTTGAAAATCCCCTCTGGACTGGGCTTAATGGATTTTTACCCTACCTTCTTCCCCTATTAGGCCCTTTGTTGGGTTTACTTTTAATGGTGTCCCTAAAACCCTGCATTATAAACAGGCTGGTACAATTTATTAAAGAACAGATTAATATTTTGGCCTCTAAGCCCATACAGGTCCACTATCATTGCCTGGATATGGAAGACCGTGCTGCCAACATTTAAAAGGATGTTCTACCCTCCTCACAAGCTTATTTCTTAAGTTTACATGCCCACAGATCTCGCTTTCTTACATAAAACTCTAAGTAACAGCTCTGACCAACGATCTTCTGCACTTGCCATAAGGGTTCGTCCTCCATGGGCCGCTCCACTTGGGGGAGGACGCACCCATGGAGTGAGGACGTTAGGGCATAATAACGGAGGGTGCAGGAAGGACTGTAGGAGGATGGATCCATGGTTCCCAAAATCCAAGTCTTCTGAGTGACACGCTCTGGTGCATGGCAGTTGGCATGCTTCCCCCTCAAAGCCGTCTCCTCAAAAAACATGCCAAGGCCACCACGAAATCTAGTAAACATGCTCGATCAGATCAGGAGATATTCTAAGGCCTGCTAGAGAAACAGAGCCTCTATAACCCCCTAAAACATTGGCCTGTAAGGTATGGTCAAATATTTTATATAAGAAAGGGAGGAGATGTCAGGGGCTAGAAGGAAGTTCTCCTTCAAAGAATAGCCTGACACTTACAAGAAATAGCCCCCTGCGAGATATCCTGCCTGGGAGACATCCCGCAGCCATCTATCACCCTGAGACATCCTGCAGCTATCCGTTTTCCTGAAATATCCTGAGGTTATCTCACCCTGTGAAGACATCCAGCAACTGCCGATAAGAGAGCTTTCTCATCCGCAGCATATAAATACACTGTGAGAACTATAAAAGTTTTCAGCATGATCAGAACTGTTGTCTTCCTGTCATCTCTCATGACTCTTTTCCCTTCATTCCTCCCCAACAAGGTTCAACGCCCACGTTGAAGTGTCCAGCCGGCCCGGACACCTGACACTAAACCATAACCTACTAGACTCTGACTACTAATACTAATATGATGGAGAAAAATAATCCAACAGAATGGAAATGCAAGCAGTACAGATGAGGCATGGTGTATAGTTGGACTTGCCTTTTGAATGATATAGGGTAGGTGTTATAAATCTAGCTAATTTATAATTGAAATAGTTCTCCACATGTTTTTAAAGTTAACAAATATGTGAATACCTGTCTCCCATTCTCTGTAGCCAATTCAGCACATGTATTTTTATATGCACATATAGAATCCTACCTGGTATCACACGTATATTTTTCTGAGGTGTCTCACTTGGCAAATACAAATTGTGAGAAGAGATCACTCCTCCTAAACTCTGTTGGAACTGAAAATTCAACCTATGGGTGAGCCTCCTAGTAGAAAATTCAACCTATGGGTGAGCCTCCTAGTAGAACAACAAGCCATACATAAATCCATGTTGAGTAAAATAAATATTTTTGCATCTGTGGCTGATGTACATTTCATGAAGAATTTCGATTGGCATATATATTGCTACATCTTATTGTCTGTTTTTGTTTTTTTAATATATATATATATATATATATATATATATATATATATATATATATATATATATATATAAAATCTTCAAATTTTTCCAAATATAAAATATATGTGTCTTATATACACTACCTAAATTCTTTCATGTTCATGTATGTGGATTTATAATCAACATTTCACAAGATTATTCTCAGAAATATTCATCCACCTGAAATACATATTTGTTTCCTATTACTGAAAACTAACTTCAGTGAATGGTGCATACAATCCTAATATTTCTACATTTACTGACCCTGTTTAACATCAATGCAAGTAGATTCCTATGGGACATGATGTTTATTTTGAAGTTTATTTTATTCAACACTGGTACAATACAATTTCTACAGTTTACGAACATCATAGGACATATATTTCATCCATAAGTTCACAAATTTATAGGCATTTGATTCACTTTCAATCATTTACTGATTCAGAACACATGTATTCCTCCAGGTTTCTTGACTGGTCTTTTCATGACACTTTATTTCAAACACATTATTTTCAATTTCCATAATCATTTTGAAGCAAAACTCACACACTCTTCATGATAAAACATAACCCTAATATTACCATTAGATGTATTACTGGTTAGAATGAATAATTGAATACCAATATAAGATTTTCTGTATATATTCAGATATCAATTCAATCTATTATTTAAAGTTGGAACCAATTATATTATTTATTCACAGTATGGTCTATTCATGAATTATCTCTACATTCATAGACAAAGGGTACATCTATTTGTAACCCCAATACTAATTTATTCGTCTTCAAAATGTTGCTCCCAGAAATGGTGGAAGAAATACTCATGTCACCTGATGTACGTATGCATTTATCACAGTAATATTCTGGACACAATAAGCAGAGGTCACACTTATGATTGTACCAAAGCCTAAATGGAAAGTGAGCATGGATTACTAAAAACATTCATGTCCAGGTTGCCTAATGCCCTCAAATGTCAATCCTATTTATGACAACATATTTGTTTCTTCCTAAGACTATATATTCAACCTCAACTCTGTTCAAATGTCTAATCCTATTACTCACTTTATACGTTCCCTGATTTCCTAATGTCTCTATTGATGTCTGCTTTCCTAAATATTTTCACCAGTTCACCATTTTGACTAACACTTCACATGTGCTGACATTTACGTTCACTGTCTATGTGATACCCTATTGCTAAAGAACTTTTGGTCCAATTCCTGTACTCACTCTTCTTCTGAAACCTACAGAATATCTTCCTAATCCTACCGACTATCACAGTTTGAGTGGATACTCACTTCTACATTCAATCATCGAAGGTACAAGGTCCTATGCCATTGATTATTGATTTATCTGAAACATCTTTGCAGAACATGTATCAAAGCTAAGTATCCCAATCAAGAGTGCAATGCCCTTCTGGGATTCCAATCTTACCTAGATTTCTGTTTTCATACTTATATTTCACCTATATATTCTTATAAATATCACAGGTTCCCAATATCATTATTCATCAAGCAGAATGATTCCTAACCCAAATCAAACCTGTTATTAAGCGAAACCATACACTGTTCCCTAATCTAACTTTACAGAAGAGCAGGGACAGTGTTGGTCCTAAAATAGAGGAATGTAGGGAATCTTCCACCTGTTGAAAAACTCAAAGTTTCATTCAGAAGTGATCCCTGGAGAAGATATAGGCACCACTGAAGGACCTGAGAGAGCAAAAGTCAACTTCCATGGCAAACAACCTGGTCAGTATGAAAGGTTGTTACTGAATCAGCCTCTCTGTTCTTTTTTTTATTATTGGTTGTTCAAAACCTTACAAATCTTTTGACATAACATATTCATACATTAGCATACATTAGCTTCAAGTGATTTATGAACTCCCATTTTTACCCCCGATACAGATCGAAGAATCACATCGGTTACACATCCACATTTTTACATAATGCCATACTAGTAATTGTTGTATTCTGCTACCGTTCCTATCCTCTACTATCCCCCCTCCCCTCCCCTCCCATCTTCTCTGTCTACCCCATCTACTGTAATTCATTTCTCACCTTGTTATTTTCCCATTCCATTCACAACCTCTAATATGTAATTTAGTATAACAATGAGGGTCTCCCTCCATTTCCATGCAATTCCCCTTTTCTCTCTCTTTCCCTCGCACCTCATGTCTCTGTTTAATGTTAATCTTTTCTTCCTGCTCTTCCTCCCTGCTCTATTCTTAGTTGCTCTCATTATATCAAAGAAGACATTTGGTATTTGTTTTTTAGGGATTGGCTAGCTTCACTAAGCATAATCTGCTCTAGTGCCACCCATTAGAATATGGACCCAAACAGTCCTGTTTGGAGAGCTGGTCTTGGGTGCCTATGGTTGATATACATTCTAACTTGTGAAAGTGTCACAGTACGTAGGGGCAGCCTCCATCTCATGGGACCCTTGGAAGCAACTGTTAGGACAAAGTGGTTGCTAAGGCAGTGACCTCATTCAGTTCCTGAAGGAAGTGACCTCACCTCACTTCCTTGGTGATGGAACTCTAAGAACTTGTTATCCAGGAAGACAGGCACCCAGAGCCTGTCCCATTCCCAGTCACAGTGGTCTCACTTGTTTGTATATACCAAGGACAGAGTCAGTCTTTCTTGCTACCTACTGATATGAGAATGGCCAAATTCCAGAAAAGCTCTGAAGAGGGGCCTTTCCTGAGGAAAGCAGATAGTGGTTCACCACTGGCTCCTGACATCTTCACAGAGTTGGTTAAGGAGACCAGATCTGAGCCAGGACAGGCCATTTCTGGGGAACATACTATGGCCCACCAGTCAGAGGACACTCTGGATAGTCACCGACCTACTTTGGGGAAGGAGGTGCCTCTGTGGGTGTCACTGTGTGTTTGTGGATTTGTCTCATGTTCTGAGAATAGATAGAAAAGGCGGTTTGTTTGGTTTTGAGTGAACTATTTCTAGTAAGTCATTTGACAAGGCGAGTGTTTCTATGTCTGTGTATCCCACTGTGTCCATGGTTATAGACATTAGAAAAGAGAATGCATCAATTGATGTGTCCTGTCTAGTAGAAAGCTTCCCATCATTTATTCTGCCAAATTGATGAATGGATTTTGGCTTGCCTTATCGATTGGCAACACGTGCTATCTTCCAAAGTTCCTGCGTTCTTCCTGAATTCTGGCCACTCTACAGAATAGGCTCATGGTTTTGTGTCCAAGATATGTACCACTTCCAAGCCCTGTTACATGGCCATGTACTGGATAGCTGAAGGGAATGGGGAGCATCTCAGAAAACTCAAATATCAGTGTGACCAATAAAGTCTCAGTGGAGAAACCCTGCTTTGCTTACCTATTGTTCTGTTGCCCTGAATGTCAGGAAGGTCTTTGCCTCAGTCCACCCCTTTGTGAAACCTGAAGAAAACAGGTTTCAAATGGAAATGAATGGGCATCACCTGTGCCTCTTTGCTTAATTGCTTTGGAAAGGGATGTGTCTGAATCCGCCTCTTTGCCCTGTTTGAGGCAATGGCTTAGATTCTCAGCACCTGATGTATCTTAAGAATGATCCCATGTGTGCATCCAAAACCAAAATGGCCAAAAGAGCAGTCATTGTGGATGAAGTCTCTCCCCTTCTTCTGTTAGGTTCCTGACCTCCATCAAGTGAGAATAGGGATCCTTTGGGTCAAATGATTTCTTCAAACCCTGCAGAAGCTAGCCGATAAGTGCTTGGTTTTCTAATGACTCCAATTCACATAAAAAAATAAACCGCACAGTCAGTAGGCCTCAAATTAGAGAAGCAGAGAAGTATTAACAGCAGGCCTATTTGATCACTCCTGGTTCACAGAAAGTGTGTCCAGGCAACCCTGATTTTAGGCCATTAAGGGGCAAGGGAGATTATTTTGGAGACTGTCTTGGGCTTCGCCCCTCATGGAAACATCCAGCCAGAGGTTATGATGAGTGTCTATATGAAAGATCATGAGGGCCATGTGGGAGTGTTTTGGTTTTAATTGTGGCCATTTGTTTGGTGGTTGGAAGAGATGACTGGGTCCACCTTGACATGAACTCTGGTGTGATTCCCCTTAGAGACTGAGTTCTGGAACTGAACTCAGAGAATTATTGTCATGAATTGTGTTAGGATTTTAGGAGGCCATGCATGAGAGCCCCCTTGAAAACTGAGATCTAGGCCCAGGGTGGCTTTCAACAGAGCACTGGGAATCACAGCCAAGATATCACGTGATTTTATTCTGAAAGACTTGGCAGCCATAGTTGAGAGTCGAAACACACATGGTTCTCATTGTAGACCACAATGGGCCTGGCTTCATGTGACCATTTGGCCACTTTTTGAGAAGCCTTGCCTGTGAGAATTCTCCAAAGCTTTCATTGAAATGTGCTTCCTCTACATTTAATGGTTCTGGAGTGAATTTTAACCCACAGTGCCTCCAACATCATCATTGAAAAATGGCTACAAAAATACCATAAAATTTTTGAAATTCCCATGACCAGGTGGCAATGGAGGACATTTGGATGTCCTGTTGCTGGTCATGAGTATACCAGACAGTGCTTTGATTGACTGGGTTTTATGAAAATCGTGTAGAACAGAGATGCCAATAAGTTGGAGCCTGCTGAGTAGTGGGCCTAGAGCCGTGGTGGTCAGGTGTGTGATAAAACATCTGTGGTGGGGCCTTGTGGATCTTCCATTGGCTTCCAAATGGCTTGGAACTGACATGGTGCAGCGAGCAGTTCCTTCTATGTAAAGGCATCTTGTAATATTGAGAGATTTCAGGGCAATGTTCAGAATCATGTTGCTATCGTCAATGGGGCAATATATGTGGGCTAGAAGTATGTTTGGTGCATTCTCTTGCAGAAACTGACCCACCACATGTGACAGAACTCTCTCCAGCACTGTGATCCACTAAAACTCCTTGTATTTTTGAATCAAATAGCAAACTCCTAGTGCAGCAGCAAGAAACACCATGAAATTTGGAGGATGACCATATGGCTTCACAGTGCACATGGGGAGACACTTAGACCCCAGTGGTCACAGTTTACCTACAAAGAGCAAATTCAGCACTGCTGCGTCATCTTGACTGGAAAATAAGAAACCATGTCCTCCAGGTCACATAGATGCAGACACAGCTTTGATGGTCTCACTACAAATGAAGCTAAAGCTCCAGAAAACAACATATTTTTCAGGTGCCCAACCTCAGAGGCAGTTCTTCAAGAAGTCTTTAGGCCAGCAGAGCTCCATGTTTGTGGAATGTTTACCCTGTCCCTTACTTTTGGGAACTCCTCTACCACCTCCAGTGTTGTGAACTACTGAGCATATTCCATTCCAGATATGTATTCAAAGATTTTCTAACACTTCTCCTCTAATTGTGTCTTACTTGGGGCAAAAGTAATGTCAAGCCATAGTTCTTGATGAGAGTGGGAACATTTTTGTGTAGCACATATTTGCATACACATTGGATTCATTTTCCAATTTTCCATTTGAAATACTGAATCCCTGACACTAACTCCTACCCTACTAGACTCTGACTACTAATCGTAATATCATGGAGAATAATAACCCCATCAGAATAGAAATACAAGCAGTTCAGAGGAGGCATGTTTGGTATTGTTGGACTTGCCTTTTGCATTATATACGGTAGGAGTTATAAATCTAGTCAATTTTTTTGTTGAAATAGTTCTCCGTGTGTTTTTAAAGTTAACAAATATGTGAATTTATTTTTCCCTTTCTCTGTAGCCTAGTCAGCAGATGTATTTTTATATGCATATATAGAATCCTACCTTTTATCACACGTACATTTTTGTGAGGTGGCTGACTTGGCAGATACAAATTGTGAGAAGATATCACTCCTCCTAAACGCTGTTGAAACTGAAAATTCAACCTGTGGGTGAGCCTCCTATTTGAACAACATTATACATAAATCCATGTTCAGTAAAACTAATATTGTTGGATCCGTGGATGATATGTATTTCATGATAAATTTCGGTTGGCATACATAATGCTACATTGTAATGTCTCTATGTGTGTGAATATATATATATATATATATATATATATATATATATATATATATATATATATACTCTCCAGATTTTTCAAAATATGAAATATATGTGCCTTATTGTGCACTCCCCAAATTCATTCATATTCATGTATGTGGATTTATAATCAACTTTTCAAAAGATTATTCTCAGAAATATTCATCAACCTGAAATACATATTGGTTGCCTAGTACTGAAAACTATCTTCAGTAAATGGTGCATACAAAACATAATATTTCAACATTGCAAGTTGGCCGCAGATAGAGTGCATCACACCCAGTGTACCACGCCACATTGCAGGTGAATAACGAGTTAAAATGACAAAAGACTATTTTGTTAGGATCTTATAGAAAAATGGGTGTGCACCGAAACCTAAAAGAATGATTTCCACCAACGAGGTCCGGTAATTGAGTCTCAAACGTGAGCTGAATATGCAACCGGAGATCCGGGCTTATTGATCCCTGTGGCCCGCCCCATGGCTGCAGACATTGAGGCACCACCGAGAAGCGACTAGCATGCAGGGAGAAATGTTGCTGCAGATTCTGTGGAATCCTGCCGGCTGACACCGCACTGAGCCCCAGGCCGAGTTCGGGATTTCAGTCAGGGAAGGAAGCTCTACAGTTCTATCCCCCACAACGGAAACTTCACCAAGGAAACCAATGGCCACCATCTTGGAGAGCTGAAGTAACCACCGCCACTCTCCGACAGATTGCAACAATAAAACAGTTGTGTGTTTTCCGCTCATCTCCCATACAGTAGGAAATTTGCATAAAATCTCTCCTAAGCTTTCCAGGGGAGGGATTTTCAGAGAGAGCCTGCATAAAGATTGGGGGGGGGAAACTAGAGGCACCTGACCTTCAACTCCCCCTCCCATCAGTGGTGAAAGCGAAATCTGTCTAGCCAGGGATGGGGGAAAGGGCAAACGGAAAAAATAATAAAAATAGAGTGCTGGGGTTCCCAATAGACACAATCCACACCCAAGAAACGGCAAGCCAGAGTACAGTTTGAGCTGCCGAGGGCATTACACAGGGGAAATCTGGACTAGCAGGAGAAACCAGGACTAGCAGGAGAAACCAGGGGACTAGAGGCCAGGCCCGCGTGACTGGGCGCCTGGAGAACGCTCGCCCGCCGGCAACAGCCGGCCCGCTGCAGGTGCGACTGGACGGCTGGAGACTGCCTGCCCACCAGCGACCAATCGCCTGACATATGCCCGCCCTAATGGGTGGCTAGAGATCGCACAACCGCCGGTGACAGCCCACCAGCTGACTGCGCGACTGGACAGCTTGTGACCACCTGCAAGCCGGCGACCGGGAGCTGAAACCAAACAGAGACAGTACAGTCCCACACCCCCATGCGAACACCCGGGCAAAGAGCCTGGGGCCCACCATAGCAGAGAGGTGACATCACTGGAGCTCGGCCGTCGGAATTCCTTCCCAGTGGAATCCACTTTAGCATTCACAGTCTACCAACACAAAGGAGAGTCAATAGAGATATATAAAACCAAAACAAATATATAGAAGAGAGCAGAAACACAGCAATCAAATGGAGCTGGAAAGTAATGTGAACTTCATGAAAAAACAAGGGAAAAAGGTGTACAAATAATGCCGGACAACTTAATTTTACAGGAGGACCTAGAATCATCAGAAACAGGGATAGGGAAAAAACTCAATGCATCCCTAACTCAGATGGAAAGAAATATTAGAGAAGACATGAGGCAGCAAGTCCAAGCAATAAAAGAATATTTTGAAAATGAATTAAACAAACAAATTCAAATGGCAAAGAACGAGCTTCACCAAAAGACAGAGATCTTAAAAAAAATCAAACAGTAATCCTAGGAATGCAGAAAAATATAAACCACATTAAAAATTCAAACGAGAATATTGTAAATAGACTAGATCAAGTAGAAGTCAGAAGATCAGATAATGAATACAAAGTTTATCAACTTGAAAAGAATAAGTCAACACAGAAAAGATGCTCATATCCCATGAGCAATCTATTTAAGAGATATGGGATGTCATAAAAAAACAAATTTGAGAGTCATTAGGATAGAAGAAGGCATAGAGATTCAAACCAAAGGAATGGACAACATATTAAATGAAATAATTATAGAAAACTTCCCAGAGATGAAAGATGGAATGGATTGCCAAATCCTTGAAGCCTACATGACCTCAAACATTCAAAACCATAATAGACCAACTCCAAGACATATAATTATGAAGATAGCCAACATGCAGAACGTGGATACACGTTCTTCTCAGCAGCACAAGGATCCTACTCAAAGATAGATCATATATTATGCCATAGGGCAACCCTTAGTAAATATAAAGGCGTGGAGATAATACCATGCACCATATCTGATTATATTAGAATGAAACTGGAAATCAATGATAAAACAAGGAAGGAAAAATTCTACATCATATGGAAAAATGAACAATATTCTACTGAATGTTCAATGGGTTACAGAAGACATAAAGGAGGATATAAAAAATTCTTAGAGACAAATGACTATACAGACACAACATACTGGAATCTATAGGAAACAATGAAAGCAGTTTTAAGAGGGAAATTCATTTCTTGGAGTTCTTTCCTCAAAAAAAAAAAAACCAAATAAATGAACTCACACTACACCTCAAAAACCTAGAAAAAGAAAAGGAAAACAACAGCAAATGTAGTAGAAGACAAGAAATAATTAAAATTAGAGCAGAAATCAACGAAATTGAAACAATAAAAAACATTGAAAAAATTGATAAAACTAAAAGTTGGTTCTTTGAAAACATAAATAAGATTGACAGGCCCTTAGCCATGCTAACGAAGAGAAGAAGAAAGAGAATTCAAATTACTAACATACGGCATGAAAAAGGCATTATCACAACAGACACTACAGAAATACAGAAGATAATTAGAAAGTATTTTGAAACCCTATATTCAAATGAAATAGAAGATAGTGAAGATATCAATAAATTTCCTAAGTCATACGATGTGCCCAGATTGAGTCAGGAAGACACACACAATTTAAACAGACCAATAACAAAGGAAGAAATATAAGAAGCCATCAAAAGACTACCAACCAAAAAAAGCCCTGGAGCGGATGGGTATAGAGCGGAGCTCTACAAAACCTTAAAAGAAGAATTAATACCAATACTTTTCAAGCTATTTCAAGAAATAGAAAAAGAAGGTGCTCTTTCAAATTCATTCTATTAGGCCAAAATCACCCTGATCCCAAAACCAGACAAAAACACTTCAAAGAAAGAAAACTACAGACCAATGTCTCTAATGAACTAGGATGCAAACATTCTCAATAAAATCCTGGTGAATGTAATACAAAAGCATGTCAAAAAATTGTGCACCATGATCAAGTAGGATTCATCCCAGGGAAGCAAGGCTAGTTCAATATACGGAAATCAATAAATGCTATTCACCACATCAATAGACTTAAAGACAAGAACCATATGATCATCTTGAGAGATGGAGAAAAAACATTCGACAAAGTTCAGCCTCCCTTTATGTTCAAAACATTAGAAAAACTAGGATAACAATGTTGAGTTACCTCAACATTGTAAAAGCTATATATGCTAAACCTCAGGCTAGCATCATTGTAAATGGAGAAAAACTGAAGGCATTCCCTCTAAAATCTGGAACAAGACAGGGATACCCTCTATCACCACTTCTATTCGAATTAGTTCTTGAAATACTAGCCAGAGCAATTAGACAGACAAAAGAAATTAAAGACATAAAAATAGGAAAACAAGAACGTAAATTATCGCTATTTGCAGATGACATGATAATATATTTAACAGACTCAAAAGGTTCTACAAAGCAACTGCTACAGTTAATAAATGAATTCAGCAAATTGGCAAGATATAAAGTCAACACGCATTAATCAAAGGCATTCCTGTATATCAGCAGCAAAACTTCTGAAATGGAAATGAGGAAAACCACTCCATTCACTATATCCACAAAGAAAATAAGATACTTGGGAATCATCCTAACGAAAGAGGTGAAAGATTTATATAATGAAAACTACAGAACCCTAAGGAAAGAGATAGAAGAAGATCTTAGAAGATGGAAAAATGTACCCTGTTCATGGATAGGCAGAACTAACATCATCAAAATGTTGATATTACCCAAAGTTCTCTACAGGTTTAAATCGGTGCCAATAAAAATCCCAACTGCATTTCTTGTAGAAATGATAAAGCAATCATGAAATTCATATGGAAAAACAAAAGACCCTGAATACCAAAAGCAATTCTAAGCAGGAAGTGTGAATCTGGAGGTATAGCGATACAAGAGTTCAAACTGTACTACAAAGCAATAGTAATAAAAACATCGTGGTACTGGTACCAAAACAGGCAGCTGGACCAATGGTATAGAATAGAGGACACAGAAACCAATCCACAAAATTACAACTTTCTTATATTTGATAAAGGGGCTAAAAACATGCAATGGAGGAAAGATAGCATCTTCAACAAATGGTGCTGGGAAAATTGGAAATCCATATGCAACATAATGAAACTGAATCCCTTTCTCTCACCATGCACAAAAGTTAACTCAAAATGGATCCAGGAGGTAGATATCAAGTCAGAGACACTGTGTCTAATAGAAGAAAAAGTTGGCTACGATCTACATACTGTGGGGACGGGCTCCACATTCTTTAATAGGATGCCCATAGCCCAAGAGTTAACAACAAGAATAAACAAATGGGACTTACTTAAACTAAATTGTTTTTTTTCTCAGCAAGAGAAACAATAAGAGAGGTAAATAGAGAGCCTACATCCTGGGAACAAATTTTTACCCCTCACACTTCAGATAGAGCCCTAATATCCAAAATATACAAAAAACTCAAAAAATTAAACAATAAGATAACAAATAACCCAATCAACAAATGGGCCAAGGACCTGAACAGACACTTTACAGAGGAGGACATTCAATCAATGAACAAGTACATGAAAAAATGCTCACCATCTCTAGCAGTCAGAGAAATGCAAATCAAAACCACCCTAAGATACCATCTCACTCCAGTAAGATCGGCAGCCATTATGAAGTCAAACAAAATAAGTGTTGGTGAGAATGTGGGGAAAAGGGTACACTTGTACACTGCTGGTGGGACTGCAAATTGGTGAGGCCAATTTGGAAAGTACTATGGTGATACCTAGGAAAGCTGGGAATGGATCCACCATTTGACCCAGCTATCACCCTTCTCGGACTATTTCCTGAGGATCTTAAAAGAGCGTACTATAGAGATACTGCCACATCAATGATCATAGCTGCACAATTCACAATAGCTAGACTGTGGAACCAACCTAGATGCCCTTCAATAGATGAATGGATAAAAAAATGTGGCTTTTATACAAAATGGAGTATTACTCTTCATTAAAAAATGACAAAATCATAGAATTTGCAGGGAAATGGATGGCATTAGAGCAGATTATGCTAGGCGAAGCTAGCCAATCCTTAAAAAACAAATGCCAAATGTCTTCTTTGATATTAAAAGAGCAACTAAGAAAAGAACATCGAGGAAGAGCATGAGGAAAAGTTTAACATTAAACAAAGATGAGTGGGGGGAGAGAAAGGGAGAGAGAAGGGAAAGCATATGGGAATAGTAGGAGACCCTCAATGTTACACAAAATTACATATAAGAGGATTTGAGGGGAAATGGGGGGGGAAACAGTGGAGAGAATTGAACAACAGCAGATGAGGTAGAGAGGGAAGATGGGAGGGGAGGGGAGGGGGGGTATTGGGGGATAGGAAAGGTCGCAGAATACAACAGTCACTAATATGCTATTATATAAAAATATGAATGTGTAACCAATGTGATTCTGCAATTCATATTTGGGGAAAAAATGGGAGTTCATAACCCAATTGAGTCAAATGTATCAAAGATGATATATCATGAGCTTTGTAATGTTTGGAACGACCAATAGAAATAAATAAATAAATAACGGTTTAAAATTGAGTGGGAAGAAATCAGCTAAAAATGGGTTGAGATGCATTCATTTTGCTAAGCAAAACTTTGTTTTGTTTAGTTGTAACTATCACAAATTTATTTTACCAGGAAATTGGCTTTTGAAAATGCACATAAATTGAGATTAAAGGATAATTCACCTACCTTCTTGAAAAATTCATAGCATTTCCTATATTTTTCAAATTTTCTTTTTTTCGTGAATATTTTGTCATGGACCAGGTCTAGTCTTAGGCTATTCTTCCAGAATACTACCTCATCTGACAAATTCGTACAATCTGTTGGATTGTTGTTTTCACCTTTTATTTAATAGTTTCTAGCTGATAATGTGTATTTTCTTTATCTTTATTTGTACGTATATACCCAAGAATATCTTTGCATTTTATGTTTTACTGGGGAAGAGACTGATCAAAAGCTCTTTGTTATATGTATCAACAATCAGACATTTAGAGCACGCAATTATTCTTAATTTTGCATGAATATATCTTTGTACTATTTTCTTATACAGATTTAGAATTATTAATATGTCCCTACTGTAATAAGTAATTACTTACAAGAAGAATTAACAATTGACTTTATATCAATTATGAATATGAAAAGTACTAAAATAAGGATTTGGCAATTAATACACAATTGATAGAAATTGAAATCACAAGAAAGCCATTTAAAATGTCAGTGCATATGGTCCTTAAATAATAGGTAATTCAAAAAACTTTTTTTTAATTCATAAGATTTAATATGCCGTATTACAGCTTAATGTGATATAAAACCTTAAATTATCAGTATTGATAAAAAAGAATGATACCTGTTTATTTAAATATGTTTATTTGATTTTCACTGTAAGATGTTAATTCTGGAAGGCTTGAGAATTAAGAAAGTTTTGGTCTATATTATTTTTAACAGGCTAATCAAAGTACTTTTAAATATATATATATATATATATATATATATATATATATATATATATATATATATAACATGTAATGCATATGCATGAATATAGATACATATGTATAAAAATGTATTTTAATATATCTATCTGGTGATTATAATTATTAAATTTTCTCAAGAAAAAAACAATGACTATAAAAACAGTCTTAAATTTAAATTTCATATCATACTACTGTTTGTAATGACATGAGAGAAAAACAGATATGAAAGGAAAACGAAAAAGGAAGAGAGAGAAGGGGGAAAATGAGGAAGAAAGTGAGTAAAGATGAGGGAGAGGCGTGTTTGATGTAAAGATAAAAGTGGAGGGGCTGGGTTTGTGGTTCAGTGGTAACATGCTTTTCTAGCATGTGTGGGACACTGGGTTCTATTCTAAGCACCACATACAAATAAACAAAATGAAGGTCAATCACAACTGAAAAAATAAAAAATAAAAAAGTAGAAATATTAGCAAAACTCCAAGCTTTCATGAATGTTAAATTTAAAAAAAATTATGTAACATAGCCTTATGTAATTTCTAGACTATCCAAAAGAGTCATTAAATGTTAGATTATTAGTGCAATAACTAAAAATCCATTGATCTTTCCTCAACATTCTGTGGCATGCTAGTGGTAAAATAAATTCTATTATAACACCAAAAAAAAATCTAATATTTCTATAGTAACTGACCCAGTTTAATATCAAGGCTAGCAGATTCCTATGGGACATGATGTGTATTTTGACATTCATTTTTATTCAACACTGGAACATTACTATTTCTTCAGTTTATGCACATCATAGGATATATATTTCATCCACAAGTTCGCTAATTTATACGCATTTGTTTCACTTTCAGTCACTTCCTGCTTCAGAACACATGTATTTCTTATGTTTCTTGACTGCTCTTTTCATGAGACTTCTTTCCAAACACATTATTGTCGATTTCCATTATCACATTTGAAGCAAAACTCACACACCCGTATGATAAACCAAACCCTAATATTACCATTAGATGTACAACTAGCTGGAATGAATGATTGTATATCAATATAAGATTTCTTACTTAGTTTCAGAAATCAATTAAATCCATTATTTAAAGTGGAACCAGTTATATTATTTATTCACAGTATGGTCTTTTCATGCATTATCTCTATATTCATAGACACAGGGTACACCTCTTTGTACCCCCAATACTAATTTATACGTCTTCAAAATATTGCTCCCAGAAATGGTGGAAGAAATGCACATGTCACCTGATTTACATATACATTTTATCACAGTAATATTCTGGACACAAACAGCAAAGGTGACACTTATGATTTTACCAAACCTAAATGGAAAGTGAAGATTGATTACTAAAAACATCCATGTCCAGGTTGCCTAATGCTCTCAAATGTGAATCCTATTCTTGACTACATATTTGTTTCTTACGAAGATTATATATTCAACCTCAAGCCCCTTGAAAATGTCTAATCTTATCACTCACTTTATCATTTGCCTGATTTCCTAATGTCTCTATTGATATCTGCTTTCCTACATATTTTCCCCAGATTATCACTGTGACTGACTCTTCACATGTGCTCACATTTACATTCAATCTCTACCAGAAGCCCTATTGCTAAAGAACTTTTGGTCCAAATGCTATACTCACTATTCGTTCTAAACCTACCGACTATCTTTCTAATAATACCGACTATCCCTTTTTGTCTAGAAGTTCTCTTTGACATTCCATCATTCAAGGTACAAAGTCCTATGCCATTGAACATCGATTTATCTGAGACATTTCTGCAGAACATAATTCAAAGCTAAGTATCCCAATCATGGGCCCAATGCCCTTCTGGGCTTCAAATCTTACCTAGATTACTGTTTTCATTCTTATATTTCACTTTTACATTCTTGTAAATATTACAGGTTCCCATTACAATTATTCATCCCGCAGAATGATTCAAATCGAACTTTTATTAACCGTAACCATACACTCTTCCCTCAATCAAACTTTACAGAAGAGCAGGGACAGAGTTGCTTTTACAATACAGGAATGTAGGGGTTCTTAAACCTGCTGAGATCCTCAAAGGTCCATGCAGAAATGATCCCTGGAGAAGATGTAGGCAGCTATGAAGGAGTTGAGAGAGCAAAAGTCATCTTGCATGGCAAACCCCCTTGTCAGGATGAAGGGATGTGTCTGAATCAGTCTCTCTATTCTAAATGTAAAGAAGATGGACCAAACCAGGCCTGTGTGGGGAGATGTTCCCAGGCGCCTATGTTTGATATACCATTCTATCTTGTGAAATTGTCACCGAAAGTAGGGGCAGCCTCTATCTCATGGGACCCTTGGAAGCAAATGTTAAATCAAAGTGATTGCCAAGGTAGTGACCTCATGCAGTTCCTGAAGAAAGTGACCTACCTCACTTCCTTGGTGATGTAACTCTCTGAACTTGGAATCCAAGATGCCAGGCTCCCAGAGCCAGTCCCAGTCCCAATCCCAGTGGGCTCACTTGTTTGGATGTACCAAGGACAGAGTCAGTATTTCTTGGTATCTACTGATGTGAGGATTGCCAAATGCCAGGACAGATCTGAAGAGGGGCCTTTCCTGAGAAAGCAGGTAGTGGCTCACCGCTGGCTCCTGAGAACTTCACAGAGTTGGCAAAGGAGGCAGATCTGAGACATGACAGGACATTTCATTGGAACATAATATGGCCCAACAGACAGAGGACACTCCAGATAGTCAGAGACATACTTGCAGGAATTAGATGCCTTTGTGAGTGTGAGTGTCAGTTTGTGGTTTGTCTCATATTCTGAGAATAGGTAGGAAAGACAGTTTGTTTGGTTTGGAATAGACTGTTTCTAGTAAGTTTTTTGACAAGGTGAGTGATTCTTTATCTGTGTATCCCACTGTGTCCGTGGTTGTAGACATTAGAAAAGAGAATGCATCAATGGATATGTCCTGTCTAGTAGAAAGCTTCCCAGCATTCATCCTGCCCAATTTATGAATGAACTGCAGCTTGCCTTATGGATGGACAACACCTACTATCTTCCTAAGTTTCTGTTTTCTTCCTGAATTCTGGCCACTCTGCAGAATAGGCTCATGGTTTTTGTGTCCAAGATATGTACCACCTCCAAGCTCTGTGACATGCCCATGTACTGGATAGCAGTAAAGAATGGGAACATCTCAGAAAACTCAGATATCAGTGTGACCAGGAAATTCTCAGTGGAGAAACCCTGCTTTGGGCCATTCTCTTACCTATGTTTCTGTTGCCCTGAATGTCAGGAAGGTCTTTGCCTCAGGCCACCTCTTTGTGAAGCCTGAAAAAAACAGTTTTCAAATGAAAATGAATGGCCATCTCCTGTGGCTCTTTGCTTAATTTCTTTGGAAAGGGATGTGTCTTAATCAGCCTCTTGGACCTGTGTGAGGTTGTGGCTTAGATTCTCAGCACCTGATGGATCTAAAGAAAGATCCCATGTGTGCATCCAAACCAAAATGGCAAAAAGATCCGTTATGGTAGATGAAGTGTCTTGCCTTCCTTTGTTAGGTTCCTGACCTACATCAAGTGAGAATAGGGATCCTTTGGGTCAAATGAAATCTTCAAAGCCCTAAAGAAGTGCTTGGGTTTTCTCATTATTCCAAATCACATAAAGAATCTATACCTGACAGGCAGTAGGCTTCAAAATGGAGAAGCAGAGCAGTATTAACTGCAGTCCTATTTTATCACTCCTGCTTCAAATGCAGGGTGTCCAGGCCCCCATGACTTTAGGCAAATGAGGGGTAAGAGAGCTTATTTTGGACACTAACACATACCCCACTAGACTCTGACTACTAATCCTAACATGATGGAGAATAATAACCAAAACAGAATAGAAATACAAGCAGTTCAGAGGAGTCATGTTGTATAATTGGACTTGCCTTTTGCATTATATAGGGTAGGAATTATAAATCTACTCAATTTTTAATTAAAACAGTTCTCCATGTGTTTTTAAAGTTAACAAATATGTGAATTCCTCTCTCCCTTTCTCTGTGGCCTATTCAGCACATGTGTTTTTATATGCACATATAGAATCCTACCTGGTATCACATGTACATACTTGACAGGTTGCTGACTTGGCAGATGCAAATTGTGAAAAGAGATCACTCCTCTTAATGCTGTTGGAACTGAAAATTCAAACTATTGGTGACCTTCCTAGCTGAACAAAATTATATATAAATCCATGTTCAGTAAAAAGTATATTTTGGGATGTGTGGATTATATATATTTCATGATAAATTTTGATTGGCATATATATTGCTACTTTTTAATGTCTGTGTGAGTGTGTGTGTGTGTGTGTGTGTGTGTGTATATATATATATATATATATATATATATATATATATATATATATATACACTCTCCAGATTTTTGAAAAAATGAAATATATGTGTCTTATTATACACTCCCTAAATTTATTCATGTTCATTAATGTGGATTTATTATCAACTTTTCACAAGATTATTCTCAGAAATATTCATCCACCTGAAATACATATTTGTTTCCTAGTACTGAAAACTAACTTCAGTGAATGATGCATACAAATCCTAATATTTCTACAGTTACTGACCAAGTTTAAGATCAATGCAAGTAGATTCCTATGGGACATGACATGTATTTTGATGTTCATTTTTTTTCAACACTGGTACATTACTATTTCTTCAGTTTATGCACATCATAGGATATGTATTTCATCCACAAGTTCGCTAATTTATATCAATTTGTTTCACTTTCAATTACTTCCTGCTTCAGAACACATATATTCCTCCATGTTTCCTAACTAGTCTCTTCATGAGACTTCTTTACAAACACATTATTTTCGATTTCCATAATTACTTTTGAAGCAAAACTCACACACCCTTAATGACAAACCATAACCCTAATATTACCATTAGATGTATAACTGATAGGAATGAATGACTGTGTAGCAATATAAGATTTCTTATATATTTTAAGATATCAATTTAATCCATTATTTAAAGTGGAATCAGTTATATTATTTATCCACAGTATCATCTATTCATGCATTATCTCTATATTCATAGACACAGGGTACACCTCTTTGTACCCGCAATACTAATTTATACATCTTCAAAATATTGCTCCCTGAAATGGTGGAAAAAATACTTATGTCACCTGATCTACATATACATTTTATCACAGTACTATTTTGGATACAAAATGCAAAGATCACACATATGTTTGTACAAAAGCCTAAATTGAATGGGAGCATGGATTACTAAAAACATTGATGTCTAGGTTGCCTAATTCTCTCAAATGTCCATCCTATTGGTGACTACATATTTGTTTCTTTGAAGATTATATAGTGAATATCAACCCTGTTAAAATGTCTAATCCTATCACTCACTTTATACTTTGCCTGATTTCCTACTGTCTCTATTGATGTTTCCTTTCCTACATATTTTCCCCAGTTTACCTATGTGACTGACTCTTCACATGTGCTGACATTGACATTCATTCTATTACCGAAACCCTATTGATAAAGAACTTTTGGTCCATATCCTGTACTCACACTTCTTGCAAAACCTACTGACTATCTTCCTAATCCTATGGACTATCCCTGTTTGAGTGGATGTTCTTTTCTACAATCTATCATCCAAGGTACAAGGTCCTATGTCATTGATTATCGATTTATCTGAGACATCACTGCAGAACGTAATTCAAAGCTAAGTATCCCAATCAAAGGCCCAATGCCAATATGGACTTTAAATCTTACTAAATTTCTGTTTTCATACATATTTTTCAACTCTATATTCTTATATATATCACAGATTCCCAATACCAATATTCATCCAGCAAAATGGTTCCTAACCCAAAACAAACATGTAATTAACCCTAACCATAAACTGTTCCCTCAATCTACCTTTATAAAAGAGCAGGGACAGAGTTGGTCTTACAATACAGGAAAGTAGGGGATTGTCCACCTGCTGAGAACCTCAAGGGTCCATTCAGAATTGATCCCTGGAGAAGATGTAGGCAGGTATGAAGTTCCTGAGAGATCAAAAGTCATCTTCCATGGCAAACAACCTGGTCAGGATGAAGGCTTTTGTCTGAATCAGCCTCTCTCTTCTTAATGTAGATAAGATGGACCAAATGAGGCCTGTGTGGAGAGCTGTTCCCGGGTGCCTATGGTTGATATACCATTCTAACTTGTGAAAGTGTCACAGAAATACGGTCAGCCTACATGTCATGGGAACCTTGGATGCATGTGTTAGGACAAACTGGTTGCCAAAGCAGTAACCTCATTCAGTTCCTGAAAGAAGTTACCTCACCTCACTTTTTTGGTGATGGCACTTTCTGAACTTGGGATCCAGGAAGCCAGGCATCTAGAGCCTGTCTCAGTCCCAGGCCTAGTGGTCTCACTTGTTTGATTTAACAAGGACAGAGTCAGTCTTTCTTGGTATCTACTGATGTGAGGATGGACAAATGACAGGAAAGCTCTGAAGAGGGGCCTTTCCTGACAAAGAAGGTAGTGGCTCACTGCTGGCTCCTGACAACTTCACAGAATTGCCCATGGACACCAGATGTGAGATAGGAGAGGCTATTTGGGGGAACATAATATGGCCTATCAGTCAGAGAACACTCCGGATAGTCACAAACCTACTTGGAGGAAGGAGGTGCTTATCTGGCTGTGGGTGTGGGTTTGTGGTTTTTTTCTCATGCTCTGAGAATATGTCCGAAAGTCGGTTTGTTTGGTTTGGAGTAAAGTGTTTCCAGAAAGTCGTATGAAAAGGCTAGTGTTTCTATGTCTGTGTATCTCACTGTGTCCATGGTTGTAGACATTAGCAAAGAGAATGCATCAATGGATGAGTCTTGTCTAGTAGAAAGCTTCCCAGCATTCATCCTTCCCAATTTATGAATGGACTGCGTCTTGCCTTATGGATCGGCAACACCTGCTATCTTCCTAAGTTACTGTTTGCTTCCTGAATTCTGGCCACTCTCCAGAATAGGCTCATGGTTTTGTGTCCAAGATATGTACCACCTCCAAGCTCTGTGACACGGCCATGTATTGGTTAAATGAAGGGCATGGCGAGCATCTCAGAAAACTCAGATATCAGTGTGACCAGTAAAGACTCAGTGGAGAAACCATGCTTTGGGCCTTTTCCTTACCTATTGTTCTTTTGCCCCTTGACCTTGTGTAATTCTGTGGCTTAGATTCTCTGAACCTGATTTATCTAAAGAGAGATCCCATGTATGCATCCAAAAGCAAAATGTCCAAAAGAGCAATCATTGTGGATGAAGTCTCTCTCCTTCCTTGGTAAGGTTCCTGACGTCCATCAAGTGAGAATAGGGCTCCTTTGGGTCAAATAAGTTCTTCAAAGCCCTGCAGATTCTAGCCCATAGGTGACTGGGTTTTCTCATGACTCCAATTCACATGAAGAATCTAAATCCCACCATCAGTAGGCCTCAAATTTAAGAAGCAGAGCAAAATAAACGGCAGGCCTATTTGATCACTCTTAGTTCACAGGAAGGGTGTCCAGGCCACCCTGACTTTAGGCAAATGAGGGGCAAGGGAGCTTATTTTGGACACTGTCATGGGCTGCACCCCTCACGGAAACCTCCAGCCAGAGGTTATGATGAGTGTCTGTATGGAAGAAAATGAGGGCCATGTGGGAGTGTTTTGGTTTTAATTATAGTCATTTTTGTGGCGGTTAGTAGAGATGACATGGTCCACCTTGGCTTGAACTTTGGTGGGATTCCGCATAAAGACTGAGTTCTCGTACTGAACTCACAGAAGTATTGCCATGAATAGTGTTTGAATTTTAGGAGGCCACGCACGATAGTCGCCCTTGGAAACTGAGATCTAGGCCCAGGGTAGCTATTCACAGAGCACTGGAAATCTCAGCCAGGATATCACATGATTTTATTCTGAAAAACTTGGCAACCATTGTTGAGAGTCAAAACACACATGGACCTCACATTGTAGACCTCAATTTTCAAGGATTCATGTGACCTTTTGGCCACTCTTTGGGAAGCCTTTCCTGTGAGACATCTCCAGATATTTCATTGAAATGAGCTTCCTCACCATTTAATAGTTCCAGAATGCCTCCAACTTCATCCTTGAAAAATGGCTAGGTCAATATATCATGAAATTTTTAAAATTCCCGTGACAAGTTGGCACTGAAGATTCTTTGAATATCTTGTGGCTGATCATGAGAATAACAGTCAGTTCCTTGATTGACTGGTTTTCATAAAAATTGTGCAGAACAGAGATGCCAGGAAGTTGGAGCCTCCTGAGGAGTGGGCCTAGAGCAGTGGTGGGCAGGTGTGTGATAAAACATCTGCGGTGTGGTCATGTGGATCTGCCTTTGGCTTCCAAATTGCTTGTGACTGATATGGTGGAGCCAGCAGTCCCTTCAATGTAAAGGCATCTTGTTATATGCAGAGGTTTTAGGGAAATATTAAGAATCAGGTTGCTATGGTCAAGGGGCAACTATGAGGGATATAAGCCTGTTTGGTGCATTCTCCTGCAGACCCTGACCCACCACACGTGACAGAACTCCCTCACGCACAGAGTAACAGTTGAATTCTTTGTATTTCGTGAAACAAATACCAAAATCCCAGTGCAGCACCAAGAAACAACACGAAAAGTGGAGAATGACCAAATAGCTTCACAGGCCCATGTGGATACACTTAGCCCCCCGTGTCCACAGTTTACCTACAAAGAGAGTATTCAGCACTGCTGACTCATGTTCAGTGGAAAATAAGAAACCATGTCCTCCAGGTCACATAGATGAAGACCCTGATTTGATGGTCTCACTACAAACGAAGCTGAAGCTCCCGACAACAACATATATTCCAAGTGCCCAACCTCAGAGGCAGTTTCTCAAGAAGTCTTTAGGCCAGCAGAGCTCCATGTTTTTGGAATGATTACACTGTCCCTTACTTTTGGAATCTCCTCTACCTCCTCCAAGATTGTGAACTCCTGAGCATATTCCATTCCAGATATTTATTCACAGATTTTCTAACTCTTCTCTTCTAATTGTGTCTTACTCTGGGCGATTGTAATGTCAAGGCATTGTTCTGGATGAGAGTGGGAAGATTTTTGTGTATCACATATTTACATACACATTGGATTCATTTTCCAATTTTCCTTTCAAAATACTGAATACCTCACACTAACACCTACCCTACTAGACTCTGACAACTAATCCTAATAAGGTGGAGAAAAATAAACCAAAAAAATAGAAATGCAAGCAGTTCAGAGAAGGCATGGTGTATAGTGTAATTGCCTTTTGCATTATTTAGGGTAGGAGTTATAAATCTAGTCAATTATTTGTTAAAATATTTCTCCATGTGTTTTAAAGTTAACAAATATGTGAATTCCTGTTTCCCTGTCTCTGTAGCCTATTCAGCACATGTATTTTTACATGCAATTATAGAATCTTACCTGATACCACACGTACATTCTTGTGAAGTGGCTGACTTGGCAGATACAAATTTTAAGAGATCACTCCTCCTAAGCGCTTTAGAACTGAAAATTCAACCTATGCGTGAGCTTCCTAGTTGAACAACATTATACATAAATCCATGTTAAATAAAATAAATATTTTTGGATCTCTGGATGATATAAATTTCATGGTGAATTTCCTATAGCATATATTATGCTATTTTTAATGTCCGTGTGTGTTTGTGTGTGTGTATGTGTGTGTGTATATATATATATATAAATTCTCCAGATTTTTCAAAATATGAAATATGTGTCTTATTATAAACTCCCTTAACTCATTCATATTCAAGTATGTGGATTTATAATCAAATTTTCTCAAGAGTATTCTCAAAATATTCATTCTTCTGATATACATATTTGTTTCTTAGTACTGAAAACTAACTTTAGTGAATGGTGCATACAAATCCTAATATTTCTACAGTAACTGACCTAGTTTAACATCAATGCAAGTAGATTCCTATGGGACATGATGTGTATTTGGATGTTCGTTTTATTCAACACTGGTACATTACTATTTCTTCAATTTATTCACATCATGGGATATATATTTCATCCACAAGTTCGCAAGTTTATAGGCATTTGTTTCACATTCAATCATTTTCTTCTTCAGATCACATGTATTCCTCCATGTTTCTTGACTGGTCTTTTTATGAGACTTCTTTCCAAACACATTATTTTCGATTTCTAGGATCACTTTTGAAGCAATACTCACACACCTTTCATGATAATCCATAACCCTAATATTACATTTAGATGTATTACTGGTTGAAATGAATGATATTATATCAATACAAGATTTCTTATAATATTTTATATATTAATTCAATGCATTATTTAAAGTGGGAACAGTTAAATTATTTATTCAAAATGTGGTCTATTCATGCATTATGTCTATATTCATGGACACAGGGTACACCTCTTTGTACCCCCAATACTAATTTATAGCTCTTGAAAACCTTACTCCCAGAAATGCTTGAAGAAATGCTCATGTCACCTGATCCACATATACATTCTATGACAGTAATATTCTGGACAAAAAATGCAAAGGTCACACTTATGATTGTACCAAAGCCTAAAAGGAAAGTGAACATGGATTACTAAAAGCATCCATGTCCAGGTTTCCTAATGCTCTCAAATGTCAATCCTAATGGTCACTGCATATTTGTTTCTTCTTAAGATTATATATTCAAACTCAACAGTGTACAAAATGTCTAATCCTATCACTCACTTTATACCTTGCCAGATTTTTTAAAGTCTCTATTATTATCTGCTTTTCTACATATTTTTCAAAGTTCATCATTGTGACTGAATTTTCATATGTGCTGACATTTACATTCACTCTCTAACTGAAACCCTATTGCTAAAGAAATTTCCGTCCAAATCCTGTACTCACTCTTCTTCCTAAACCTACCGACTATCTACCTAATCCTACCGACTATCCCTTTTTGACTGGATGTTCTCTTCCTCATTCAATCATCCAATGTACAAGGTCCTATGCCATTGTAAATGGATTTATCTGAGACATCTGTGCAGAACCTAATTCAACACTACGTATCCCAATCATGGGCCCAATGCCCTTCTGGGCTTCAAATCCTAGATTTCTGTTTTCATACATATATTTTACCAATATAATTTAATAAATATCTCAGGTTCCCAATACCATTATTCATCGCTCAGAATGATTCCTAACAAAATCGAACCTGTTATTACCCAAACCATACACTGTTCCCTCAATCTAACTTTGTAGAAAAGCAGGGACAGAGTTGGCCTTACAATACAGGAGTGTAGGGAAACTTCCACCTGCTGAGAACCTCAAAGGTCCATGCAGAAATGATCCATGGAGAAGATGTAGGCAGCTATGAAGGACCTGAGGGAGGAAAAGTCAACTTCCATGGTAAACAACCTGGTCAAGATGAAGGGATGTGTCTGAATCAGCCTCTTTCATCTTAATGTAGAGAAGATGGACCAAACCAGGCCTGTGTGGAGAGCTGTTCCCGGGTGCCTATGGTTGATATACCATTCTAACTTGTGAAAATGTCAGAGCGAGTAGGTGCATCCTCCATCTCATGGGACTCTTAGAAGCAACTTTTAGGACAAAGTTGTTGTCAAGGCAGTGACCTCATTTAGTTCCTGAAGGAAGTGACCTCACCTCACTTCCTTTATGAAGGAACTCTCTGAACTTGGGATACAGGAAGTCAGGCACCCAAAGCTAGTCCCAGTTCATGTCCCAGTGTTCAAACTTGTTTGGATTTTCCAAGGACAGAGACAGTGTTTCTTGGTACCTACTGATGTGAGGATAGCCTAATGCCAGGAAGGTCTGAGGAGGGGCCTTTCCTGAGAAAGAAGGTACTGGCTCACCGCTGGCTCCTAACAGCTCCACAGAGTTGGACACGGAGACCAGATCTGAGACAGGACAGCCCATTATGGGGGAATATATTATGGCCCACCAGTCAAAGGTCACTCCATATTTTCACAGACCTACTTGGGGGTCTGTGTGGGTGTGGGTGTGGGTGTGGGTGTGGGTTTGTCATTTTGTCTCATGTTCTGAGAATAGGTAGGAAAGTCGTTTTGTTTGTTTTGGTGTGAAATGTTTCTAGTAAGTCTTTTGACAAGGCGAGTGTTTCTATGTCTGTGTATCCCACTGTGTCCGTGGTTGTAGACATTAGAATAGAGAGTGCATCAATACATATGTCCTATCTAGTAGAAATCTTACCAGCATTCATCCTGTCCTTTTTATGAATGGTCTGAGGCTTGCCATATGGATCGGCCACTCCTAATATCTTCCTAAGTTCCTATTTTCTTTCTGAATTTTGGCCAAACTCCAGAATAGGCTCATGGTTTTGTGTCCAAGATATGTACCACCTTTAAGCTCTGTGACATGGCCATGTACTGGATAGCTGAAGGCAATGGTGAGCATCTCAGAAAACTCAGATATCAGTGTGACCAGGAAAGTCTCAGTGGAGAAACCCTGCTTTGGGCCTTTTGCTTACCTATTGTGTTATTGCCCTGAATGTCAGGAAGGTCTTTGCCTCAGGCCACCCCTTTGTGAAGACTGAAGAGATTTCAAATGGAAATGAATGGGCATCACCTTTGGCTCTTGGCTTAATTGCTTTGGAAAGGGATGTGTCTGAATCAGCTTCTTGGCCCTGTGTGAGGTTGTGGCTTAGATTCTCAGCACCTAATGGATCTAAAAAAATCCCATGTGTGCATCCAAAACCAAAATAGCCAAAAGAGCAGTCATTGTGGATGAAGTCTCTCACCTTCCTCTGTAAGGTTCCTGACCTCCATCATTGAGAATAGTGATCCTTTGGGTCAAATGAGTTCTTCAAATCACTACAGAGGCTAGGCCATAGGTGCTTGGGTTTTCTCATGACCCCAATTAACATAAGGAATCTAAACCCCACAGTCACTAGGCCACAAAATGGAGAATCAGAGCAGTATTAAGGGCAGGCCTCTTAGATCACTCCTGGTTCGCAGGAAGGGTGTCCCTGCCACACTGACTTTAGGCAAATGGGAGAAAGGGACCTTATTTTGGATACATAGAGTCTTTGGCTTTGGCCCTCATGGAAACCTACAGCCTGAGGTTATGATTAGTGTCTATATGGAAGAAGATGAGGGCCATGTGGGAGTGTTTTGGTTTTAATTGTGGTCATTTTTGTGGCCGTTGGAAGAGATGACTGAGGCCACCTGGGCTTGAACACTGGTGTGATTCCCCTTAGAGACTGAGTTATGGAACTGACCTCAAAGAAGTATTGCCATGTATTGTGATGGGATTTTAGGAGGCCACACATGAGAGTCGCCCTTGGAAACTGAGATCAAGGCCCAGGGTGGCTTTCCACAGAGCACTGGGAATCTCAGGAAGGATATCACATGATTTTATTCTTAAAGAATTGGCAGCCATAGTTGCAAGTCAAAACACAAAAGGATCACACATTGTAGACCTCAAACGCCTGGCTTAATGTGACCTTTTAGCCTGTCGTTGGGAAGCATTGCCTGTTAGAATTCTCCAGAGATTTCATTGAAATGAGCTTCCTCTCCATTTAATGGTTCCTGAATGAATTAAACCCCACAGTGCCTCAAACTTCATCCTTGAAAAAAGGCTAGATAAATACCATTAAATTTTTGAAATTCTCATGAACAGGTGTCAGTGGAGAACCTTTGGATGTCTTATAGATGATCATGAGTGTACCAGACAGTGCCTTGATTTACTGGGTTTCATGAAAATCGTGTAGAACAGAGATGCCAGTAATTTGGAGTCCGATGAGTATTCGGCCTAGAGCAGTGGAGTGTAGGTGTTTGTTAAAACATCTGTGATGGCGTCATGTGGATCTGCCATTGGCTTCCAAATGGTTTGTGACTGACATGGTGCAGCCCCCATACCCTTGTATGTAAAGGCATCTTGTTATACGGAGAGGTTTCAGGGCAATGTTTAGAATCAGATTTCTATTGTCAAGGAGGCAAGCTATGTGGGATAGAAGCCTGGTTGGTGCACTCTCCTGCAGACCCTTAACCAACACACGTGACAGAACTCCCTCCAGCACTCTGTCCTAGTTGACCTCCTCGTATTTCATGAAGCAAATACCAAACTCCCAGTGTAGCTGCAAGAAACACCATGAAAAGTAGAGGAAGACCAAATGGCTTCAAAGTCCACACTGGGAGACACTTTGCCCCCAAATGGCAACAAATTACCTACAAAGAGAGAATTCAGCCCTGCTGCCTCATGTTTATTGGAAAAAAAGAAACCATGTGCTCCAGGTTACACAGAAGCAGACCCAGATTTGATGGTCTCACTACAAAGGAAGTTAAAACTCCTGACAACAACATATATTTCAAGGGCCCAACCTCAGAGGCAGTTTCTCAAGAAGTCTTTAGGCCAAGAGAGCTTCATGTTTGTGGAGTTTTTACCATGTACCTTACTTTTTGAAACACCTCTACCACCTCCAAGGTTGTTAACTACTGAGCATTTTCCATTCTAGATGTGTATTCACAGATTTTCTAACTCTTCTCCTCTTATTGTGTCTTACTTGGGGTGAAGGTAATGTCAAGGCATTGTTCTGAATGAGAGTGGGAAGACTTTTGGGTAGCATATATTTGCATACACATTGGATTCATTTTCCAATTTTCTATTTGAAATACTGAATCCCTGACTGTCAGAGGTAGAAGGAATTCTCCTTCAAAGAATAGCCTGACACTTACAAGAAACAGCCACCAGGAGACATCCTGTCTGGGAGACATCCTGTAGCCATCTGTCTCCCTGAGACATCCTGTGCCCATCTGTCTTTCTGAAACTTCCTGAGGTTATCTCACCTTGTGAAGACATCTAGGAAGTGCCGATAAGAGAGATTTCCCACATCCAGCATACAAATACCCCTGTGTGAACAATAAAAGTTTGCAGCTTGATCAGAACTCCTGTCTTGCTGTCATCTCTCGTGTCTCTTGTCCCTTCATTCCTCCCTATCTAGGTTCGCTGCCCACGTTGATGTGTCCTGCCGGCCGGGACATCTGGCGCCCACTGACTGGGGCTCGAGCTTTTGATTGAGGGGGACCCCGTCCTCCTGGAAGATTTGGTCAAGCGGAGCTTACAATAACCGCAGAAGACACCACCGAGAGACAGATCCAGGAGGAGGGTGGGGATGACACACGGTGATTGACCCACCATGGGGCAGGCAGTTTCGTCACATGATTTGTTTTTGTCAGGCTACAAGGAGTCCTTCCAGACATGGGGGCGTGTATTAAGAAAAAAGACTTAAATTTTTTTTCTTTTCACACATAAGAGAGCAGTGTCCATGGTTTCCTCTTGAAAGGACCATTGATGGTAAAAGATGGCTTAGAGTAGGAGACTGTTTAAAAGATTATTATGAATCCTTTGGCCCAGAAAAAGTGCCTGTTCCCACCTTTTCTTACTGGAACTTAATTAATAGAATTCTTAAAAGTTCACCCTTTGACAATGGTACCTTAAAAGTTGTCAAGGTTTGGAAAGAGACTATGGAAATACTTCTCATATCACCTCGGCATGCCCATCATTTAGTATAGACATAGACCCTTCTCAGGCTCCCCAGGACCGTGGGAACCTTCCTGGTCCCCCTCAAAATACCACCCTAATGAATAAGGCTCCAATGATTACCAACTGCCTTTATCCAGTTTTAAATACCGGAGACTCATTGACCCCTGTAGAGGAGGCTACCTTGGAGAAGGAAGCAGCTCGCTACCATTCAGAAGACCCTCCACCTCTCAAGACCCTGCCACAGCCTATAGGACTTACACATCCACCTCCCTCCTATATCCCTCCTGCCTTTTGTGCTCTGGCCCTTCAGGGAACAAATGCCCCCCCCCCGATATTTTCTTCCCACTTCCCTTGCCTAAACTGGCCTCTTTGTGAGCATCCTTTCAACATACACAGGAACAGATCCAACCTTTAAAAGAATTAAGATCCCTTCACTCTGAGCTCTCTTCATTAGCCTTAGGTATGGAGTCAAAGCAACTGGCCTACAGTGGTCTAATACAAAGGCGAAGCCACTCCATTGACCTGTGCTCGCCTTCGCAGTCACCACCAGTCTGATAGATAAGCCTGCCCAGGCTGAGGTCAAAGAATTAGACGAGGATAAAGAGGAGGAAGCGGGGAAATGGATTAAGGAGATCAGGACTCAGAGGATGAAGAGTTCAGCCCTAGGCAGGCAGGAAACCAGAGTCTACAAAAAATTAAGCCTGCATTTTCCTGAAAAACTTAAAAAGGCTTGTGCTCACTATGGCCCCATTGCACCCTACACGTTGGCTTTATTAGAAAGCCACAGCACACAATGACTTACTCCCAATGATTGGAAATTTTTAGACCAAGCTACCCTCAGTGCCAGAGACTTCCTGTTATGGAATGCAGATTTCAAAGAGCATTGTCGGGAAACTGCTCAAAAAATTTTAACTAAGGCCTTCTCTAAATCCAGGACTTATGTTAAACTAGTGGGCAATGAGCCTTTTGACAATAAAACTAAACAGGCACAGTTCCCTGCTGGACTTTTGATGCAGATTCAGATGGCTGGCTTACATGCTTGGAGACACCTCCCTCAAAAGCCTCGGCTACCACTTCCCTGGCAAAAATTTGACAAGGGCCCGACGAGCCTTATAGCGACTTTGTTCCCCGGCTTAACCTAGCTGTGGAATGCTTGCTTGGACTAAGCGAAAGCAAAAGCGCTTTTGTAAAACATCTTGCCTTTGAAAACGCCAACCCGGCATGTCAGGATGTTCTTCAACCACATAAGGATAAAGGGAAACTTTCTGACTTTATTAGACTCTATGCAGGGGTAGGTGCAGCCCATGCCATGGGTCTTGCCCTAGGTGCACCTTTACCAAGACCTTTCACAATCCTGGCTCACGTACTTGCTTTACTTGTAAACAACCTGGCCATTTTGCAGGCAAGTGTCCGACAGGCAAAAAAAGCCTAGGAATAGCGTCTCCTTCAACTGGGGCTATACCGCCCCAAGCTATCCTTTGCCCTAGATGTGGTAAAGGTCATCACTGGGCCAGTGAGTGTAGATCTAAGACAAATGCCCTCAGACAGCCTATTTTTTCCTGCTTCTTGGGAAACTCCCTGCGGGGCCAGCCCCGGGCCACGAAATCCCCCAGGAGAAACCCAGGGGCAATAAGATTTGTTCCCTCCCAAACTCCCAACCTACCTCAAAATTCTTCTCCACAATTGCCTCCCTCCAACTAGCCACTCCAGGCAGCGCAGGATTGGACCTCTGTGCCACCACCGATACTATATTGGACTCAATGCAAGGACCCCAGATAATACCCACTGGAATTATGGGTCCCCCTCAATCTCATATGTGTGCCCTTATTTTTGGGAGAGCCTCTACTAACTTACATGGTGTTCAGGTCTTCCATGGCATTAATAATAATGATTTCACTGGAGAAAAAAATACTGGCCACAGCTATTAATGGAGTTGTGGCCATCCCAGCACGAACAAGTCTTGCACAATTAATACTCCTTCCCTTGAATCCAGGAGGCACTTCCACCGCCCAAACCTACCGCAGGGGACTGCCTCCTTGGGCTGCTCTGATGTAAATTTGGTTCAACCCGTTTCTCACAAAAGACCCACAATTTCCTTACTTATTGAAGGAAAGGAATTCCAAGGAATTCTAGATACTGGAGCTGATGACACAATTATTTCTCAAAAATATTGGCCATCAGCTTGGACCCTCACCTCATCCTTGACTGACCTTAAAGGGATAGGACAGTCAAAAAATCCTCTGGTCAGCTCTACGGCTCTTAGCTGGACTTATAAAGAGGGTAATAAGGGAATTGTCACTCTTTTCGTTGTTCCTGACCTCCCTGTTAACCTATGGGCCCGAGATATTTTGAGTCAAATGGAAGTTATTCATGCCAGTCCCAATTCCATGGTAACTCATCAAATGCTTCATATAAATTTTGTCCCTGGTACAGGCCTTGGGAGACTGAGACAAGGACTGGTTGAGCCAATAAAACCCATACAAAAAACAAATACATATGGACTTGGGTATTCGGATTTTTAGTGTCGGTCTCTGACTCTCCTGTACCCCATGGAGATAAAATTATTTGGGAAACTCAGACTCTTGTGTGGGTGCATCAATGGCCACTTACCCAAGAAAATATGGAGGCTGCCTCCATGTTAGTGCAGGAACAGCTGGCAGCCGGCCATGTAGAGCCCTCAACCTCAACATCGAATACTCCAATTTTTGTTATCAAGTAAAAATCAGGCAAGTGGTGCCTTTTACAATATTTGTGTGCCATTAATAAAGCTATGTGCCCAATAAGAGCACTACAGCCAGGCATTCCCACACCAGTGGCTATTCCCAAAAACTATTGTAAAATGATTATTGAGTTAAAAGATTGTTTTTTTACCATTCCTTTACATCCTGCGGATAGACCCTATTTTGCCTTTAGTCTCCCTCGCATTAATTTTCAGGGCTCTATGCAGAGATTTCAATGGAAGGTTCTTCCCCAAGGTATGGCCAACAGCCCTAGTCTTTGCCAAAAATACGTTGCTCAAGCAGTAGACCCTGTGAGAGAGCTATGGCCACAAATTTATATTTTACATTATATGGATGATTTGTTAATTGCTGCACCTAATAACCATGACCTTAATAATTGTTACTTGGACATTTACAAAATCCTCACTTCCTTGGGACAACAGATAGCTCCTAATAAGGTTAAAACACAGGACTGTTATACCTATTTGGGCCTTAAACTTCAAGATAATCAGATCCAAATTCCTAAGATACCACTGTGGGTGGACCATCTTCAAAACCTTAATGATTTTCAAAAATTCCTGGGGAATATTCAATGGCTAAAAACATATTTAAAATTACCACCTTGTGTACTTTTGTCCCTTAATGATATTTTGAGAGGTGATTCCCACCCCTCCTCCCCTCAAAAACTTACTCCCGAGGCATGACAGGCATTAAACCAAGTCACACAAGCCATTGCCAAACAGTTTTTTACAGAACATTCTTATAACCTTCCTCTGGTTCTGGTTATTTTACACACTCCTCATACACCCACAGGAATATTTTGGCAATGAAATACACATTTTAGAAATAAAGGCTGCCTTTGCTTTGGGTCCATTTACCCACCACATTCTCCAAGGTTATTACTGTTTTTCTTGCTCAGGTAGCTTCTATTATTTTTAAAAGTCGTTTGCTATCTCGACAACATTTTGGCAAAGACCATGATAATATTTTAATTTCATATACTAAAGACCAAATCCAATTTTTACTACAGACGGAGGATGAATGGTGTATTGCCTTATCAGGCTTTTTGGGAACAATTGATAACCACCTACCCAATGAACCCCTTTTACATTTTGTCCAGTTACATCCATTTATTTTTGCCAAAATTACTCTAAAGGCTCCCATTCCTCAAGCCCTTACTGTCTTTACAGACAGTTCCAGTAATGGCCGAGCAGTCTTTGTTGTCAATAACCAGCCTAACACCTTTTATACTGTCTATCATTCAGCACAGTTTGTGGAATTGTTTGCAATAACACAAGTTTTTAAAACATTTTTTGATAATCCTGTTAATATTTATACATACAGTGCCTACATTGCTCATTCTGTGCACCTGCTTGAGATTTCACCCACCATTAAGGCTTCTTCCAATGTCGCCCATCGGTTTCACCAGCTTCAGCAGCTAATTTAGGCCAGACAACACCCATTTTTCTTAGGACACAGCAGGGCACACTCTGATCTTCCCAGCCCTCTAACACAAGGTAATGCCAAAGCTGATGCAGCAACTCGTCTCATCTTTCCAATTTTTGTTGGCTGCACTCAAAAGGCCACGGAGTTACACAATCTTCACCATCTAAATGCCCAGAACCTTCGATAACTATGTAAAATTACCAGGCAACAGGCACGAGAAATAGTAAAAGCATGCCCTGGTTGCCCTGTCTCCCTCCCCATTCAACACTTGGGAGTTAACCCCAGAAGATTACTGTCCAATTAGTTTTGGCAAATGGATGTTACTCATTTTTCTGAATTTGGAAAAACCAAATATGTACACGTTTCTGTAGATACCTTCAGTGGCCTTATTTTCGCATCACCACATTCTGGAGAGGCTATCAAAGATGTCCTTTCTCATCTTGTTTCAGCGTTTTCTGTAATGGGTAAACCAATACATATTAAAAAAAGATAATTGTCCTGCATATACCAGTGCCAAGTTTAAACAGTTTTGTGCTACCTGGCAAATTTGGCATACTACTGGAATTCCATACAAGCCTCAGGCATTGTGGAACGTGCCCACCTTACCTAAAGACTTGGCTAACCCGCATTAATGCTTCTGTACTTGTATTTACCACTCACAGGCATTGCCTTAATCATGCATTATTTGCCCTTATTTTTCTTTCCCTAGACAATGAAGGTCATTTGGCTGCAGACTGACACAGGCAATCCTCCTCCAATTCTGTTCGCCCACCTGTTATGTGGCACAATCCCCTTACAAATAAATGGAAACGCCCAGGTCCTGTCCTCATCTGTGGACGAGGCTCAGCTTGTGTTTTGGACGAAGAGCAAGCAGCCCCAAGATGGTTACCAGAACGCCTGGTTAAACAGGTTAATGGCTTACCTCAACACGGGGATGGAGGCCCTCCCCCTGAGGACAAATTTTCCTCTTTTTCAGATGCAGCCAACAATCTGTGTGAGGATCCTACTTAAGGCACTTATGCTGAACAGGATTGTGCACGGAGGCTTTGGCCCTCCACCTTCCAACATCATGGAGTACCTTTTTGGCCCTCCCTGTGAACGCAAGGGAGGATCTTGGACTCAGGCTCCCACTAGTTTGACCCAGACTGCTGACTGCGTGACTAAGGTGGCTTACCTCCGGGCCGAGGTTGACCATAAACTCAGAGGAGTTCATCAGCCTAAATTGGTATGTGTTAACAAGCCAAAGATTATTCCCCCTAGTACAAGTAAAGCTCTCCAAAATTGTTCTGCAACTTGAACACATACCCAAGCGATGCATGCCACTTGTTATGCCTCGGCCTCAATTTGTGTTAACAAGCAGGGAGAACAATTTTTTGAAGCCTCCCTAACTAAAACTCATGCAGCAGGAGGGACCACTATTCATTATACCCCCCCTTCTTTTTGACCGGGGAGGAGAAGGCAAATACACCAAGCTACAGTCAGCTGGGTGCCAAGACCCTGTTGGTAAACCCTCCTGCTGCCCCATTAAGGCACCTACACGGGTCACTGATGGTGGAGGATTCCCTTATGCTGTCAAGCATCCTCAGATAATCAAACTTTTGAAACCCCAAATCCCTGAGCTCACATATCATCCCTTAATATAGCCAAAATGCCAGCTCCCAGGTTTAGATAACAATACATTAGATATTTTGGAAACTACCTTCTCCTTGCTTAATAATTCCAACCCCAACTTTGCTGGTGATTGCTGGCTCTCCATGGCAACAGAGGCAATCATGCCTATGGCAGTTCCTATTAATTCTATCATAGACGATGATAATACATGCCAACCCAGATTTCATTTAAAAGTACAGTCTATAGGCACTTTTACAATATGTCTTTTAGGCGCGATGCAAAATAATACCTATGATATTGATGTTGGAGTTACTTCCTTCGGAAATTGCTCAACAGTACAAAACTATTCCTCATCCACCCCATCTCTTTGTCCCTCCAATGGCACACTTTTTATGTGTGGAGGAAACTCGGCCTTCCCGAGGCTTCCATCGAATTGGACCGTTGGCTGTGTTCTTGCCTTATTACTCCCTGATATAACTATTGTCCCAGGAGACGAAACTCTATGCATTCCTAGTCTAGACACCTCAGTCAAAAGACACAGGCGGGCAATACAGGCCTTACCACTCGTTGCCAGCCTTGGAATAACAGCTACTGTGGCCACAGGTACAGCTGGCTTAGGCATGGCTATACACTCTTAGCGTCGCCTGTCTCAACAACTTATAAATGATGTTCAAACTATATCAGGAACCATTAAAGATTTGCAGGACCTAGTAGACTCCCTGGCAGAAGTGTTCCTTCAAAACAGAGAAGGCTTAGATTTACTGACAGCTAACCAGGGAGGTATTTGCTTGGCCTTAGGGGAACGATGCTGCTTTAATGCCAATAAATCAGCTATAGTACGCACTAAAATTAAGCAGCTTCAAGAAGATCTAGAAAAGAGATGAAGGGAACTTTTTGAAAATCCCCTCTGGACTGGGTTTAATGGATTTCTACCCTACCTTCTTCCCCTATTAGGCCCTTTGTTGGGTTTACTTTTAATGGTGTCCATAGGACCCTGCATTATAAACAGGCTTGTACAATTTATTATAGAACAGATTAATATTTTGGCCTCTAAGCCCATACAGGTCCACTATCATCGCCTGGAGATGGAAGACCATGCTGCCAACATTTAAAAGGATGTTCTACCCTTCTCACAGGCTTATTTCTTAAGTTTACATCCCCACAGATCTCTCTTTCTTACATTAAACTATAAGTAACAGCTCTGACCAACCATCTTCTGCCATTGCCATAAGGGTTCGTCCTCCATGGGCCCCTCCACTTGGGGGAGGATGCACCCATGGAGTGAGGACATTAGGCCATAATAACGGAGGGTGCAG
This sequence comes from Callospermophilus lateralis, assembly GCF_048772815.1. Classification (NCBI taxonomy): domain Eukaryota; kingdom Metazoa; phylum Chordata; class Mammalia; order Rodentia; family Sciuridae; genus Callospermophilus; species Callospermophilus lateralis. The sequence goes on from NW_027514481.1 coordinate 818,215, forward strand.
GATGGACTGCAGGAGGATGTATCCACGGATCCCAAAACAGAAGACCTCTTAGTGACACGCTCTGGTGCATGGTGGTCGGCCTGCTTCCCCCTCAAAGCCGTCTCCTCCCAAAACATGCCAAGGCCACCACGAAATCTCCTAGTAAACATGCTCTCTCGAATCAGGAGATATTCTAAGGCCTGCTAGAGAAACAGAGCCTCTATCACCCCCTAAAACATTGGCCGGTAAGGTATGGTCAAATATTTTATATAAGAAAGAGAGGTGAGGGGCTAGAAGGAAGTTCTCCTTCAAAGAATAGCCTGACACTGAAAAGAAACAGCCCCCTGGGAGATATCCTGCCTGGGAGACATCCTGCAGCCATCTATCTCCCTGAGACATCCTGCGGCCATCTGTCTTCCTGCAACATCCTGAGGTTATCAAACTTTCTGAAGACATCCAGCAACTGCCGATAAGAGAGCTTTCCCATCCACAACATATAAATTCCCATGTGAGAACAATAAAAGTTTGCAGCATGATCAGAACTCCAGTCTTGCTGTAATCTCTCGTGTCTCTTGTCCCTTCATTCCTCCCCAACTAGGTTCCTTGCCCACATTGATGTGTGCGGCCGGCCGGGACAACTGACACTAACCCATACCCTACTACACTCTGACTACTAATCCTAATATGATGGAGAAAAATAACCCAAACAGAATAGAAATACAAGCAGTTCAGAGGAGGCATGGTGTATATTTGGACTTGCCTTTTGCATGATATAGGGTAGGTGTTATAAATCTAGTTAATTTTTAATTGAAATCGTTCTCCATGTGTTTTTAAAGTTAACAAATATGTGAATTCCTGTCTCCATTTCTCTGTAGCCTATTCAACACATGTATTTTTATCTGCACATATAGAATCCTACTTGGAATCACACGTACATTCTTGTGAGGAGGCTGACTTGGCAGATACAAATTGTGAGAAGAGATCACTCCCCATAAACGCTGTTGGAACTCAAAATTCAATCTATGGGTGAGCTTCCTAGTAGAACAACATTTTACATAAATCCATGTTCAGTAACATAAATATTTTTGCATCTATGGATGATATATATTTCATGATGAATTTTGTTTGGCATATATATTGCTACTTTTTATTGTCTGTGTGTGTGTTTTGTATATATATACACTCTTCAGATTTTTCAAAATATGAAATATATGTGTCTTATATACACTCCCTAAATTCATTTATGTTCATGTATGTGGATTTATAATCAACTTTTCACAAGATTATTCTCAGAAATATTCATCCACCTGAAATACATATTTGTTTTCTAGTACTGAAAACTAACTTAAGTGAATGGTGCATACAATCCTAATATTTCTACAGTGACTGACACAGTTTAACATCAATGCAAGTAGAAATCTATCGGACATGATGTGTATTTTGAAGTTCATTTTGTTCAACACTGGTACATTACAATTTCTTCAGTTTATTCACATCATAGGATATATATTTCATCCACAAGTTCACAAATTTATACGCATTTGATTCATTTTCAATCATTTCCTGCTTCAGAACACATGTATTACTCCTAGTTTCCTGAATGGTCTTTTCATGACACTTATTTCCAAACACATTCATTTTGGTTTTCATAATCATTTTGAAGCAAAACTCACACATTCTTTATGATATACCATAACCCTAATTTTACCATTACATGTGTAACTGATTGGAATGAATGATTGTATATCAATATAAGATTCCCTGTATATTTTCTGATATCAATTCAATCCATTATTTAAAGTTTGAACCACTTTTATTATTTATTCACAGTATGGTCTATTCATGAATTATTTCTATATTTATAGACACAGGGTACATCTATTTGTATCCCCAATACTAATTTATTCATCTTCAAAATGTAGCTCCCAGAAATGTTGGCAGAAATACCCATGTCACCTGATCTACATATACATTTTATCACAGTAATATTCTGGACACATTATGAAAATGTCACACTTATGATTGTACCAAAGCCTAAGTGAAAGTGAGCATGCGTTACTAAAAACATCCATGTCCAGGTTGCCTAATGCTCTCTAATGTCAATAGTATTGGTGAATACATACTTGTTTCTTCCTAAGATTATATATTCAACCTCAATCCTGTTGAAAATGTCTAATCCTACCACACAATTTATACTTTGCCTGATTTCCTAATGTCTCTATTGATTTCTGCTTCCCTAAATATTATCCCAGTTCATTATTGTGACTGACTCTTCACATGTGCTGACATTTGCATTCACTGTCTACCCGAAAGCCTATTGCTAAAGAACTTTTGGTCCCACTCTTATACTCACTCTTCTTTCTAAACCTACCGACTTTCGTCTTAATCGTACCGACTATCACTTTTTGACTGGATGTTCTCTTTGACATTCAATCATCCAAGGTACAAGGCAATTGTATATCGATTCATCTGAGACATCTGTGCAGAATATAATTCAAAGCTAAGTATCCCACTCAAAGGCCTAATGCCTTTCTGGGCTTCAAATCTTACCTGGATTTCTGTTTTCAAACTTATATTTCTCCTGTATATTCTTGAAAATATTGCAGGTTCCCAATACCATTAATCATCTTGCACAATGATTCCGAACCCTAATAGAACCTGTTATTAACCGTAACCATACACTCTTTTCTCAATCTCACTTTACAGAAGAGCAGGTACAGAGTTCGTCTTACAATACAGGAATGTAGGGGATCTTCCACCTGCTGAGAACCTAAAATGTCCATGCAGAAATGATCCCTGGATAAGATGTAGGCAGCTATTGAGGAAATAAGAGAGCAAAAGTCATCTTCCAATGCAAAAACCCTGGTCAGAATGAAGGGATGTGTCTGAATCAGCCTCTCTCTTCTTAATGTAGAGAAGATGGACCAAACCAGGCCTGTGTGGAGAGCTGTTCCTGGGTGCCTATGTTTTACATACCATTCTAACTTGTGAAAGTGTCACAGGAAGTAGGGGCAGCCTCCATCTCATGGGACACTTGGAAGCAACTGAAGCAATTGTTAGGACAAAGTGGTTGTCACGGCAGTGACCTCACTCAGTTCCTGAAAGAATTGACCTACTTAACTTCCTTGTTGATGGAACTCTCTGAACTTGGTATCCAGGAAGCCAGGCACCCAGAGCCAGTCCCAGTCCCCGTCCCAGTGGGCTCAATTGTTTGTATTTACCATGGACATAGTCAGTCTTTCTTGGTACCTACTGATGTGAGGATGGTCAAATGACAGAATAGCTATGAAGAGGGTCCTTTCCTGGGAAAGTAGGTAGTTGCTCACCACTGGCTGCTGGCAACTTCACTGAGTTGAAAAAGGAGACAAGATCTGAGACCGTACAGGCCATATCGGGGGAACGAAGTATGGCTCACCAGTCAGAGGACACTCCATATAGTCAGAGACCTACTTGGGGGAAGGAGGTGCCTTTTTGAGTGTGGGTGTGAGTATGTGGTTTTGTCTCATGTTCTGAGAATAGGTAGGAAAGTCGGTTTGTTTGTTTTGGGGTAGACTGTTTCTTGTATGTCGTTTGGCAAGGCGAGTGTTTCTATGTCTGTGTATCTTACTGTGTCAGTGGTTGTAGACAATAGAAAAGAGAATACATCAATGGATGTGTTGTGTCTAGTAGAAAGCTCCCAGCATTCATCCTGCCCAATGTATGAATAGAGAGTGGGCAGCCTTATTGATGTGCAACACCTATTATATTCCTAAGTTTCAGTTTTCTTCCTGAATTCTCTCAACTCTCCAGAATAGGCTCATGGTTTTGTGTCCAAGATATGTACCACCTCCAAGCTCTGTGAAATGGCCATGTACTGAATAGCTGAAGGAAATGTGATCATCTCAGAAAACTCAAATATCAGTGTGAATAGAAAAGTCTCAGTGGAGAAACCCTGCTTTGGGCCTTTTACTTACCTATTTTTCTGTTGCCCTGAATGTCAGAAAGGTCTTTGCCTCAGGTCACACTTTGTGAAGCCTGAAGAAAATAGTTTTCAAATGGAAATGAATGGGCATCACCTGTGGCTCTTTCCTTAATTGCTTTGGAAATGGATGTGTCTGAATCAGTATCTTGGCCCTGTGTCAGGTTGTGGCTTAGATTCTCAAAACCAGATAGATCTAAAAAAGATGCCATGTGTGCATCCAAAACCAAAATGGCAAAAAGATCAGTTATAGTGGATGAAGCTTCTTGCCTTTCTCTATTAGTTTCCTGACATCCATCAAGTGAGAATAGGAATCCTTTGGGTAAAATTAGTACTTCAAAGCCCTGCAGAGGTGCTTGGGTTTCCTCATGACTCCAAATCACATAAAGAATCTATACCTGACTGTCAGTAGGCCTCAAATTGGAGAATCAGAGCAGTATTAAGAGCAGGCCTATTTGATCACTCCTGGTTCACAGGAAAGGTGTCCCGGCCACAATGACTTTAGGCAAATGAGGGGCAAGAGAACGTATTTTGGACACTGTCTTTGGATGTGCCCCTCATGGAAACCTCCAGCCAGAGGTTATGATTAGTATCTTTATGGAAGAATATGAGGGCTATGTGGAAGTGTTTTGGTTTTAATTGTGGTCATTAGTGTGGTGGTTGGAAAAGATGACTGGGTCCATCGGGGTTTAAACTCTGATGTGATTCCCCTTTGAGACTGCATTGTGGAACTGACCTCAGAGAAGAATTGCCATGATTTGTGTTGGCATTTTTGGAGGCCACGCATGAGATTCGCCCTTGGAATCTGAGATCTAGACCAAGGGCGGCTTTCCACAGAGCACAGGGAATCTCAGCCATGATACCATATGATTTTATTCTGAAAGCCTTGGAATCCATAGTTGAGAGTCAAAACACACATGGACCTCACATTGTAGACCTCTATGTGCCTGGCTTCATGTAACCTTTTGCCCACTCTTTGGGAAGCCTTGCCTGTGAAATTTCTCCAGAGCTTTCATTGAAATGATCTTCCTCAACCTTTAATGGTTCCTGAATGAATGGAAACCCACAGTGCCTCCAACTTCATCCTTGAAAAATGGCTACATAAATACCATGACATTCTTGAAATTCACTTGACCAGGTGGCACTGGAGAACCTTCGATGTCCTGTTGCTAATTCGAGTGTACAAGACAGTGCCTTGATTGACTGGGTTTCATGATAATGGTGTAGAACAGAGATGTCAGTACGTTGGAGCCTCCTGATTAGTGGTCATAGAACAGTTTTGTGCATGTGTGTGATAAAACATCTGTGGTGGGGCCATGTGGATCTGCCATTTACTTCCAAATGGGTTGCGACTGACATGGTGCAGCCAGCAGAACCTTGTATGAAAAGGCATCTTGTTATATGGAGAAATTTCAGGGCAATGTTCAGAATCAGGTTGCTATGGTCAAGGGGGCAACCTATGTGTGATAGAAGCCTATTTGGTGCATTCTCCTGCAGACCCTGACACACGACACATGACAGAACTCCCTCCAGCACTGTGTCCCAGTTGAACTTTTTGTTTTTCGAGAAGCAAATACCAAACTCCCAATGCAGCAGCAAGAAACACCACAAAAATGGAGGATGACCAAATAGCTTCACAGTCCACACGGAGAGACACTTAGCCCCCAGTGGCCACAGATATCTATAAAGAGAGAATTCAGCACTGCTGCCTAATGTTCATTGGAATATAAGAGACCATGTCCTCCAGGTCACATATATGCAGACCCAGCTTTGATGGTCTCACTACAAAGGAAGATAAAGCTCCTGACAACAACATATATTTCAAGTTCCCAACCTCAGAGGAAGTTTCTCAAGAAGTCTTTAGGCCAACAGAGCTCCATGATTGTGGAGTTTTATCCTGTCCCTTACTTTTGGAAACTCCTCTTGCACCTCCAAAGTTGTGAACTCCTGAGCAATTTCCATTCCAGATATGTATTCACAAATTTTATAACTCTTCTCTTCTAATTGTGTCTTAATTGGGGCGAAGGTAATGTCAAGTAATTGTTCTGGATGAGAGTGGGTGGATTTTTGTGTAGCACATATTTGCATACACATTGGATTCATTTTCCAATTTTCCATTTGAAATACTGAAACACTGACACTACCCCATACCCTACTAAACTCTGTCTACTAATCCTAATATGATGGAGAAAAATAACCCAAACAGAATTGAAATACAAGCAGTACAGAAAAGGCACAGTGTATAGTTGGACTTGCCTTTTGCATTATATAGAGTAGGAGTTATAAATCTACTCATTTTTTTGTTGAAATAGTTCTCAATGTGTTTTTAAAGTTAACAAATATATGAATTCCTGTCTCCCTTTCGCTGTAGCGTATTCAGCACATGTATTTTTATAAGCACATGTATAATCCTACCTGGTACCACATGTACACTATTGTGTGGTACCTGAATAGGCAGATACAAATTGTGAGAAGAGATCACTCCTCCTAAACGGTATTGGAACTGAACATTCACCCTATGGGTGAGCTTCCTAGCTGAACAACATTATATATAAATCCATGTTCAGTAAAATGAATATTTTTGATCTGTGGATAATATATATTTCATGGTGAATTTCAATTGGCATATAGTGCTAATTTTTAATATCTGTGTGTTTATATATATATATATATATATATATATATATATATATATATATATACACTCCAGATTTTTCAAAATATGAAATATATGTGTCTTATTATACATTTCCTAAATTCATTCATATTCATGTATGTGGATTTATAATAATCTTTTCACAAGATTATTTTCAGAAATATTCATCCACCTGGAATACCTATTTGTTTCCAACACTGAAAACTAACTTAAGTGAATGGTGTATACAAATCCTAATATTTCTACAGTAACTGACTCAGTTTAACATCAATGCAAGTAGACTCCTATGGGACATGATGTGTATTTTGAAGTTCATTTTTTTCAACACTTGTACATTACTATTTCTTTAGTTCATGCACATCATTGGATATATATTTCATCCATAAGTTTGCAATTTTATTGGCATTTGTTTCACTTTCAATCACTTTCTACTTCAGAACACATATATTTCTCCATGTTTCTTGACTGGTCTTTTCATGAGAATTCTTTCCAAACACATTATTTTTGATTTTCATAATTACTTTTGAAGGAAATCTCACACACCCTAGATAATGAACCATAACCATAATATTACTATTAGATGTATAACTGGTTGGAATGAATGATTGTATATCAATAAATGATTTCTTATATATTTTCAGATATCAATTCAATACATTATTTAAAGTGGAACCTGTTATATTATTTAAACACAGTATTGTCTATTCATGCATTATCTCTATATCCATAGACACAGGGTACACGTCTTTATAACCCCAATACTAATTATTAGGTCTTGAAAATATTCCTCCCAGAAATGGTGGAAGAAATACTCATGTCACCTGACCTACATATACATTTTATCACAGTAATATTCTGGACACAAAAAGCAAAGTTCACACTAATGATTGTACCAATGGAATGGTCGAGTGAGGATTTTAGGAAGAGACCACCAAGAGACTGTCTCATGCAACAGCAAAGTGTGTATTGGGGGTCCAGCATGCTGCAGCTCAGAGCTCACTTGAATTTAGCAGAGAGCCCTGAGAATAGCTTAAGCAGAGCTTATGTACTTTCTTTGGAGAAGGCAGGGTGTGAAGTTTATTGATGGGTCAGGGTGAGTGGGCGGTTTGCTTGCAAATGTGTGAGGGAGTACATTCTGCAGTTTGGCAGTTGGGGACAACACATTCTGGGAACAAGATTAGCAAACAGTTCTCAAGATTTCAACAGTGTTTTGTTAAGCATACAGAAAAACAGGAAGTGACAAGTACCTATTTAATAAACCTTTCATTTCCCACTTCTTGTTCTGGTTACTTTTAATCAAAAAAGTGATCATTGGGGGGTGTCACATTTTATGTCTGCTAGTGAGTTATATTGTTGTCTGATTACCATAAGTTTAACTTGTCCAATTTGAGCTTGGAGAAAGGAAACTACACGGATGAGCAAACAGGGACCTACAGTTTGCAATAATATGAGGATTATTAATGGACTGGCCAAGGCAGATAAAAGCGTAGTTAACCCAAGGGACTGTGTGAACCAAGACTCAAACCACGCTTTTTGGGCCTCTGTCTCTCGTTGACGCTCTTCAAGGCGTTTTCTTAATTTACTCATAGATTCTTTTACAACTCCAGTATTGTCAGCATAAAAAAAAAATCTTCCCTCATTGCAGCACAAAGGCCCCCTCTCTCATGAAGAGGAGGTCCAACCGTCGCCTATTCTGTGAAACTACTTCGGAGAGAGAGGTTAAAGATTCCTGTAAAGCTGGGATTGAGGTTTTTAATATCTTTAAGCTTTGGTCTATTGCTGCTTCTCATTGAGTCATTTGTTGTGTCCCATGGACTAGGTCAGTGGTTCCTGTGCCCACACCTGCAGCAACTCTTATTCCAAATAGGATGGCTAAAGTGAGGGATACAGGTTCCCAGCGGAACCGGGTTTTATGCCCCAGCTATTTGAACTTTAAATGAACCTGTATCATGATAGAGCACTCTGGGAAACATCTGCACCATTACATAATTAATCACATCTATTGACCATTTTATGAACACATAAACAATAATTAAGTATATAGAATTATACTGTTGAAGGAACAGACAAGGAAAGGCACCTAAGATAGCACCGAAGCTAGGGAAGCAGTCCTATTTGGTTGCAAAAGGATGTAGAGAGCATTGCTTCTGTTGTAATCAATTAATCCTCTGAACCCCAAGTTTAGGTTGTTTCAGAATTTTGTAGCCAACATGTAAGGGAATGGGCTCAGAATATCACAGTCTGCAGAAGTTCACAAAAAGCAGTTTTTGTTTCTGTTTTATTTCTTCTATTTTGGCAAGTTAACTTTTTAAGGACACCTGGGAGGGGGAGAGCTTTTGTCTTCTCTTTTTTTTTTCTCCCTGCCAGCTGTTAAAATGGAGCCCAGTTGGTAACTTCTTTATCTTAGAAATGTAGCAATCTCTGTGAAGCTCCAGCTCAAGGCCAGAGGCCTTGTTCACATATTTTGTGAAAAACTAGTAAGGGGTGTCTAGCTTAGGAGTGCTGATTTTTCCAGCCAGTGGCAACTAGAACAGGGCAACAAGAAAAGAGGAAGTTTATCTACATTGAACTCTTTCATAGGGATTATTTTGCTGAAAGTCCTAAAGTCAGTAATGGTGAAGACTTCTGGAGAAGGTCACTTAAGAATTTTCTGTGGTCTTGGTACAGAGGGGGAAGAGTGGAAGGCAGGGGGTGAGAGCAGCTCCATGGATCTGAGAATCAGGAAGGAGAGATTAAAAGACTAATGGGAAAGGGGTTTGGGATTTTGCTAGCAAAAAAAACTTGAGCAGTAGAGCAAGTAGAGCAGAGGGGAAGATGGGAGTGAGTATCTCAAAAAGCCTGTGAGGGATTTTAAATTCTTAGTAACCTGTATTCAGTGTTGACAATGCAACTTTAAAGGTAATTTTTATTACATCTTGGATAGGGGTCTGAGGGCTCTTCTCAGCTGGTTTGAGCTTTGGGTTAGCAGGTAAGAGAACCTGTTGGGACCCATTGTGGGCACTGACAGAAGAATAGAGGAGTGTCTGGGTTTAGGGGTACCTAAGTACCTGCTACCTCAGCAAGGGGGCAATGGTCTGAGAAAGGGTAGAGGTTTGGGTTTTTGATCTAGTAATTGGAGGGGAGAAATCAAATTCCTGAGGTGAAAGTGACAGCAGAGAGTCTGGAGCAGAAATCTGAGGGTGAGGATCTATTAGAGAAGCATAGTTCAGGATGTGAGCAAAGGAGGAAAGAGGCCTGCACATAGCGGAATTTCCTTCAACCCTTTTGAGCACTTGCCGAAGTTAAAAAGTCCATGCAGAATTTGAGGATCTAGAGACCCCTCTGGGGGACATTGTTTTTTTTTGTCTAATTGGTAATATGGCCAATGCTGTGTACTGAATTTGATGAGGAGTTTGGGTTCCAGCAGGCAGCCCCTGTATGCTCAGATCGCCATGACTTACAGAAGAAGTCGGCTTTTCCCCACACAGCCATGGCTGTTTGTGGATTTGATAGTCCGCCGGGCAAACATAGTAATCTAGGCTAGCCAAACTGCATCTGGCTCACGTGTCCCTACATCCATAATGTTGGTTTCCATTACCTATGGTACGAAAGTGATTTAATGGAATTTTAGTGGAATCCTGTTCATCAGGGCTATCCCAATATGAAAGACCTATAGGTAGCTGACAAATGTCTGGGTGGAGGGATGGCCACCAGGTCCCTCAGTGGGCTGTATTCGAGGTAGACCATACTTGTTGTCTAGTAGGATTTTTGATCAGCCATCGCTGCTGAACGGGCTGATGATGCTTAGGAATACTGGTGGCCAAGGGGAGAGTCTATAGCCTTATCCACATGGCGAACACACAGTTTGAAAGGTTTACCAGTCTTTTCCAGCTTCCAGCCAGAGTGGGGACATGGCGCAGGCTTGAGATGAGAGGCATTGATCCAGGAAGTGATTCCGTCTACCTTTACCACTGTAGGTGTTATAAGTAGCACCTGGTATGGTCCTTTACACCGGGGTTTCAGGAATGACACCTGATGTCGTCTTTAGTAGATGAGGTCTCTTACTTGATATTGATGTGGAGTCCCATCATACCCTGGTTGGTAGGAAGGGGCCAGATGTTTCAACAAGTACCACTGAGTTCTTTCAAGAGCTTTAAGTCTGTCAAGCAAGGGGGTGTGGAAGGGATCGTTAGCTCTTAGAGTTGGGGTTAGGTCCCTTACTGGAGCAGGGGCACCATAGAGAATTTCATAGGGGGTGAGGTTAGACAAAGAAACAGAGGGAGTATTTCTTGCATGAAACAGTGCAGAAGGCAGGAGCATAGTCCAATATTTTATGCCAGTTTCTAAGCTTAATTTCGTTAAGGTCACTTTAATGGTTCTTTTTATTTTTTTACCTGTCCTGAGCTCTGGGGTCTATAAGCACAATGTAACTTCCAATAAACCCCTAGAATTCTGGCTAACCCCTGTCTTACCTGGGCCATGAATGCCGGCCCATTATCAGACCCATATTACCTTAGGCAGGCAGAATCTTGGAAAAATATCTTTCAGGATCTTTTTGACCACCATTTGGGCCGGTTTTTTTTTTTTCTTTTCTTTTCTTTTCTTTCTTTTTTCTTTTTTTTTTTTTTTTTTGTTGGGGATGCTTCAATCCATCCTGAAAATGTATCTACAAAGACTAGGAGATATTTAGGTCCATACATTGCTGGCTTAATTTCAGTAAAGTCAACTTCCCAATTCCCAGAATTGTCCTGGTCTAGTTCCTCATAGGTGCTTTCCTGCAAGAAGCTTGGAAGTGTAAGCATTAACCAATTGACAGACCCGACAGGCTTTTGTTACCCATTCAGTTCTTCCCTTTCTCTTTGAATCGGTTAGTGGAAAACTCTGTTCTTGATCCTTCAGGAATGCCTGCAATTTCTTTGAACCAAGGTGAGTGAGTTGATATACATTTTAACTTAGTGTAGGGCTTTCTGAAATTGCAGGCTAAGCTCAGTGAAGTTGAGGGTTCAGTGTCAGAGTCTTTGGGTGTTATCAAAAGCTTCCTGGTTCTCAGGGGTTCATTGGAAATGGGCATCTCCCTTTAGCACCGGGTATAAAGGAGCAGCTAATGATGCAAACCCAGGTATCCATAACCTGCAAAAGCCAGCAGTCCCAAGAAACTCTCTGAGTTGTCTGCTGTTAGATCTGTGTGGTATCTGCACAACAGTTTGTTTTCTTTGCTCAGTGAGCCATCCTTTACCGCCCCTAAGTGAATAGCCCAGGAAGATTACTTCATGCTGGCAAATTTGGGCCTTTTTGGCAGAAGCTCTACACGCCAGTTTAGCAAGCTCAGATAATAGTGCTTGGGTCCCAGATTCACAGTTTTCCTTAGTGTTGGCTGCCAGTAGCAGGCCATCCACATGTTGAAGCAGGGTGTATAGTTCTGAAGTTGTTGATATCTCTGTGGAGAGCTTCATCAAAGAGAGTGGGGGAGTTTTTGAACCCCTGTTCGAGTCTAGTCCAAGTTAGTTGACCAGACGTTCCGGTTTCTGGGTCTACCCACTCGAAAACAAACAGCAACTGACTATCTTTATGCAGAGGCAAGCAAAATAAAGCATCTTTTAAGTACAGAACAGTATACCATTTCTGCTCAGGGTTCAGAGTGCTAGGCAGATTGCACAGATTAGGTACCATGCGGTGAATGTCCTGCACTCTGTTGTTGATCTCTCATAGGTCTTTAACAGGGTGATAGTCCCCGGTTCCTGGCATTTTTTAATGGTAGCAGGGGAGTGTTGCAGGCTGATTAACAGGGCCTTAGGACCCCTAAGATCAGATATTTCTGAATATGGGGCCTTATCCCATCTTTAGATTTTTGCCCAGAGTATATTTTTTGACATTGATTGGAGAGGCTGAGGTTTTTAACTCCACTGTTATTGGAGGTTTTTTAATGGGCAGGCCTAAGCCATCAGTTTTTGTCCAGGCATCTGGGTAATATGTTATCCAATTCTGGGGTAACGTGCCTGTTTGATCAGTCTTGTGTGGTGTGAAGAGTTGATGTTCATCTTCTACTGACAGTTAAAGCTGTGACTATAGGAGTTTTTACTGAAGGATTTATAATTTTCACTTTGGGGCCTTCAGGGATAAAAGTTATTCTGGCCCGGAGCTTGGTGAGCAGATCTCGGCCCATTAATAGGGCCGGGCATCTTGGGATTACTAGGAAGGAGTGATGGATTTTTCCTTTCCCCAGGTCCATGATCCTCTTAGTTGTCTATGCCCGATATTTACTGCCATTAGCCCCTTGAAATAGAGACCTTTTATTTGATGGAGGGCCCAATGGGGCTTTAAGGGCTGAGTATACTGCCCCTGTATCCACTTCAAAGTGTACTGGGGTACCCTCCACTTCAAAAGTTACCCTGAGCTCGGGAAGAGGATCTGAGCCCCGACTTTCTTAGTCATCCTCCAGAGTCAGAATGTCTGGCTGGTGTGGCTGTCTCATTCTCGGGCTCTTTTTGGCCCAGTGTCCTTTTTCTTTTGAGTAGGCATATTGATCTGAGGCCAGGGGTGGCTTTTGGCGTGTGCCCAGGTATCCCTTCCTGTATCCCTGTTTCTTAATTTCTGTCCTATTTTTTGTTGTGACCAGGACCTTAGTCAATGCATTAGTCTATCTTTTGCTTCTCGCATCCTCTCTTTGCTCCCTTTCTTTCTTCCTCCTTTGTTCCTTCTCTTCCTCAGTTTATCTCTTATAGTTTACTTTTTTAGGCTTCTCTGACTAAATCTCTCAAAGCCATATCTTGTAATCCATCTACGCATTGTAACTCTCTTTTAATATCCAGGGCAGCTTGCCCAATGAAGGCCATCATGACAGATGGCTTTTGATCCTCTGCCTGAGGATCGAAAGGAGTATATCTCCTATATGCCTCCATAAATCTCTCTAGAAACATAGAGGGAGATTTATCAGGCCCTTGAATAATCTCTCTAACCTTGGCCCAATTAGTTGGTCACCTTAGCGGCTGCTTGGAGACCCGCTATTAGAGCCCGGCAATAAGTGGACGGATGCTACCTACCTTCAAACGTGTTGGTGTCCCAGTTCGGTTGGTTCAATGGGAAGCCGGCTTTGATGATGTGGGAAGAGGTGTCGGTCACCCATCTTGTCCGAGGATATTTTTTTTTAGCTTCCAGAAGGTTTTTCTCTTGTTCCTCTGTCATGAAGAGAGTCTGTAGAAGTTGTTGGCAGTCATCCCAAGTAGGCAGGTGTGACAACGCCGGCAAGTTCTTTGAGTTCTTTTACCGGGGCCAGCTTTGTCCAGGGAAGGAGTGGCTTTGTGTGCTGCCGGGTAGTAATCTGGAGGGCGCTGGGCCGGCCTAGCTTCCTCCAATGGTGGAGAGGCTGAGTCAGCAGCAAGGGAATCACTTAGAGGGTGTTGGGTATTGGGGGAAGAGGGTAGGGGATAAGGAGGGTGCGGAGAGTCTAGTTGAGTCTTGAGACTTAGGAAGAACAAAGGGTGGAGGAGGAGGAGCAGAGGGTTTGAGAGATAGAATCATGGGGGAAGGTGGAGGAGTGGGGGCAGGGAAAAGGAAAGGCTTCACAAATGGAGGAGGAGATTTGCAGAGGTCCTGCAAAGTTAAGATATATGGCTTTTGATCTGGATGGCTATGTGGCCCCAGTTGAAAGACAATATTTCTGACTTTTTGAATTAGTGGGGAGTAGAAAGTTTCTTTAGGGGCCATCCGACTCCAAAGGTGGGTCATTTTGAGGCACGGAGAGTCTGCCAGTTCCAGCGTTTTACTGAAATAGAAAGATTCTGAGCCCTTAAGTGGACTTTGGTCCACTGAACAAGAGTCAGGGACAGAGGCATTGAAGTGCTCTATCCCATAATGAAAGATATACAAACAGTGAAAGCAATGACACACAACACAGACAAGACAAGACAATAAAGACAGGCAATGGACGTCCAATACTGAGACCAGGACTGATTAGCCAGCAAAACCTGATGTGCTGGCAAAACCGAATCCGAAACAAAAAAAATCACTGAGTCGAGGATACTATTGTTCCTCTATTTTCCGAATCCTCTGGGGGCATCCCTCAGGAACGTGACCTGTGGCTCGGTGACACGTCTGTCAGCCAGCATCTGAGAGAGCTCACGCTCATCACCGATAGCCATTTTGCAAAGACCTAACCTGAAACCTGAAACACGAAAGTGGTACCTTACTTATCCTGATAGGAGCTCGTTGGGAGTCTTTCGTACACCACTGATGGATCTTGCTGGGGGTTTCAGATGTGAAGTTCTGGCAAGCATTGGAGGAAGAGACCACCAAGAGACTGTCTCATGCAATAGTATAGGGTTAATAGGGAGTACAGCATGCTGGGGCTCAGACCTCACTTGGATAGAGCAGAGAGCCCTGAAAGAGCTTAAGCAGAGCTTATATTCTTTTCATGGAGAGGACAGGGAGGGAAGTTTATTGATGGGTCCGGGCGACTGGTCAGTTTGTGAGCAAATGGGTGAAAGAGTACATTCTGCAGTTTGGCAGTTGGGGACAACACATTCTGGGAACAGGATTGGCAAACAGTTCTCAAGATTTCAACAGTGTTTTGTTAAGAATACAGAAAAATAGGAAGTGACAAGTACATATTTTATTCACCTTTCACCAAAGCCTAAAAGGAAAGTGAGCATGGATTACTAAAAACATCCATGTCCAGGTTGCCTAATGCTCTCAAATATCAATCATATTGGTGACTACATATTTGTTTCTTCCTAAGATTTTCTATTCAACCTCAACCCTGTTCAAAATATCTAATTCTATCACTCACTTTATACTTTGGCTGAATTCCTAATGTCTCTATTGATTTCTGCTTTCCTACATATTTATCCCAGTTCATCATTGTGATTGACTCTTCACATGGGCTGACATATGCATTCACTCTCTACCCGAAACCCTATTGCTAAAAAGCTTTTGGTATCAATCCTATACTAACTCTTCCTTCTAAACCTACCAATTATCTTCCTAATCCTACTGACTATCGCTTTTGGACTGGATGTTCTCTTCGACATTCAATCATCCAAGATACAAGGTCCTATGACGCTGTATGTTGAATTATCTGAGACACCTGTGCAGAACATAATTCAAAGCTAAGTATCCCAATCAAGGGCCAAATGCACTTCTGGGCTTCAAATTTTACCTAGATTTCTGTTTTTATACTTATATTTCACCTCTATATTCTTATTAACAAGGCAGGTTCCCAATACCATTATTCATCCTGCAGAATGATTACTAACATAAATCAAACATGTTATTAACCCTAACCATACACTGTTCACTCAATATAACTTTACAGAAGAGCAGGGACAGAGTTGGTCTTACAATACAGGAATGTAGGGAATCTTCCACCTGCTGGGAACCTCAAAAGTCCATGCAGAAATTATCCCTGGAGAAGATGTAGGCAGCTATGAAGGACCTAAGAGAGCAAGAGTCATCTTCCATGGCAAACAACCTGGGCAGGATGAAGGGTTGTGTCTGAATCAGCCTCTCTGATCTTAATGTAGAGAGGATGGAACAAACCAGGCCTGTGTGGAGAGCTATTGCCAGGTGAGTAGGGTGGATACACTATTTGAACTTGTGAAAGTGTCACAGGAAGTAGGGGCAGCCTCCATCTCATGGGACCTATGGAAGCAACTGTTAGGACAAAGTGGTTGCCAAGGCAGTGACCTCATTCAGTTCCTGGAGGAAGTGACCTACCTCACTTCCTTGGGAAAAAACTCTCTGAACTTGGGGTCCAGTAAGCCAGGCACTCAGAGCCACTCTCAGTCCCAGTTCCAGTAGGCACACTTGTTTGGATTTACCAAGGACAGTGTCAGTCTTTCTTGGTACCTACTGATGTGAGGATGGCCAAATGCCAGCAGAGCTCTGAAGAGGGCCCTTTCCTCAGAAAGCAGGTAGTGGCTCACCACTGGCACCTGACAACGTCACAGAGTTGACCAAGGAGACAAGATCTGAGACAGGACAGGCCATTTCCGGAAAACATACTAAGACCCACCAGTCAGAGGATACTCCGGATAGTCACAGACCTACTTGGGGGAAGGACATGACTTTGTGGGTGTGGGTGGGAGTTTATGGTTTTATCTCATGTTCTGAGAATAGGGAGGAAAGGCGGTTTGTTTGGTTTGGAGGGGACTGTTTCTAGTAAGTCGTTTGACAAGATGAGTGTTTCTATGTCTGTATGTCCCACTGTGTTCGTGGTTGTAGACATTAGAGAAGAGAATGCATCAATGGATGTGTCCTGTCTAGTAGAAAGCTTCACAGCATTCATCCTGCCCAATTAATGAATGGACTTTGGCTTGCCTTATGGATGGGTAACACCTACTATCTTCCTAAGTTCCTGTTTTCTTCCTGAATTTGGGCCACTCTCCAGAATAGGCTCATGGTTTTGTGTCCAATATATGTACCATCTCCAAGCTCTGTGATATGGCCATGTACTGGATAGCTTAAGGGATTGGGGGAATATCAGAAAACTCAGATATCAGTGTGACCAAAAATGTCTAAGTGGAGAAACCCTGCTTTGGGCCATTTGCTTACCTATTGTTCTGTTGCCCTGAATGTCAGGAAGGTCTTTGCCTCAGGCCACCCCTTTGGGACGCCTGAAGAAAACAGTTTTCAAATGGAAATTAATGGGCATCACCTGTACCTCTTTGCTTAATTGCTTTGGAAAGGGATGTTTGTGAATCAGCCTCTTGGCCATGTGTGAGGCTGTGGCTTATATTCTCAGCACCTGATGGATCTAAAGAAAGATTCCATGTGTGCTTCCAAAACCAAAATGGCCCAAAAAGCAGTCTTTGTGGATGAAGTCTCTCGCCTTTCTCTATAAGGTTCCTGACATCCATCTAGTGAGAATAGGGATTCTTTGTGTCAAATGAGTTCTTCAAAACTCTGCAGTGGCAAGTCTTTAGGTGCTTGGGTTTTTTCATGACACCAATTCAGATAAAAAATCTAAACCCGACAGTCAGTAGGCCTCAAATTGGAGAAGCAGAGCAGTATTTACGTCAGGCCTATGGTCACTCCTGGTTCTCAGGAAGGGTGTCCAGGCAACCCTGACTTTAGGCAAATGAGGGGCTAGGAAGGTTATTTTGTACACTGTCTTGGGATGAGTCCCTCATGGAAAACTCCAGCCACAGGTTATGATGAGTGTCTATATGGAAAAAGATGAGGGCTTTGTGGGAGTGTTTTGGTTTTAATTGTGGGGATTTGTGTGGCGGTTGGAAGTGATGACTGGTTCTACCTGGGTTTGAACTCTGGTGTCATTCCTTTAGAGTCTGAGTTCTGGAACTGATCTCAGAGAAATATTGCCATGAATTGTGTTCGGATTTTAGGAGGCCACGCATGGGATTCGCCCTTGGAAACTGAGATCAAGGACCAGGTTTGTTTTCCACAGAGCCTGAGAATCTCAGCCAGGATATCACAAGATTTTTTTCTGAAAGATTAGGCATCCATAGTTGAGAGTCAAAACACCCATGGACGTCACATTGTAGACCTTAATGGGCCTGGATGCATATGAGCCTTTTTCCACTCAATGGGAAGACTTGCCTGTGAGAGTACTCCACAGCTTTCATTGAAATGACCTTCTTCACCATTTTATGGTTCCTGAATTAACTGAAACCCACAGTGCCTCCAACTTCATCCATGAAAAATTGCTAGTTAAATACCATGAAATTTTTGAAATTCCCTTAACCAGGTGGTACTGGAGAGCCTTTGGATGTCTTGTTGCTGATCATGAGTGTACCATAGAATGCCTAGATTGTCTGGGTTTCATGAAAATGGTGTAGAACAAAGATGCCAGTAAGTTGGAGCCTGCAGAGTAGTGGGCCTATTGCAGTGGTGGGCAGGTGTGTGATAATACATCTGTGGTGTGGCCATGAGGATTTGCCATTGCCTTCCAAATGGCTTGTGAGTGACATGGTGCAGCCAGCAGGCCCTTCTATGTAAAGGCATATTTTTATATGGAGAGGTTTCAGGGCAAATTTCAGAGTCAGATTGCTATGGACAAGGGGGCAAGCTCTGTGGGATAGAAGCCTGGTTGGTGCATTCTCCTGCAGACTCTGACCAACCACAAGTGACAGAACTCCCTCCAGCACTGGGTCCCAGTTGAACTCATTGTATTTCATGAAGCAAATACCAAAATCGCAGTGCAGCAGCAAGAAACACCACTAAAAGTTTAGGATGACAAAATGTCTTCACAGTCCACACTGGGAGACACTTAGGACCCAGTGGCCACAGTTTACCTACAACGAGAAAATTCAGAACTGCTGCCTCATGTTCATTAGAATATAAGAAACCATGTCCTCCAGGTCACACAGATGCAGACCCAGCTTTGATGGTCCCACTAGAAAGGAAGCTAAAGGTCCTTACAACAACATATATTTCAAGTGCCCAACCTCAGAGGAAGTGTCTCAAAAAGTCTTTAGGCCGGCAGAGCTCCATGTTTTGTGAGTGTTTTCCTGTTAGATCTGGACACAAGAGAAGACCACTGACACCAATAAAAATTAAATTAAATTAAGCTGGCCATCCTGCCTCTCCCTCCCAAAATGGCGGGAACAAGACAGCAACCCCAGCTTTCCTACAGCCCAGCTTCATGGACCAGAAATTTACACAAAATGGGCATTACATTTAACAGAACTCTGACAAGCATCACACTAAAGGTAGTATATATATATATATATATATATATATATATATATATATATATATATATATATATTTTTTTTTTTTTTTTTTTTTTTTTTTGCTGTCCCTACATCAGAATTTATGAGGACCATTAGAGCCTCAGAGAGGGTTGTTGTATGGCCAGGGAGGGCAAATATTTATGATATGTCACTAAAGTTTCAGAGAGGGCTGCTATCAGGTCGGAGAGCCAGACATGGCTCAGTTCAAACACTGGCAGGCATTCCAAGCAGGTTCAGAATTTTCAGTAATTTATGGTAAAGCCAAAATTATCTTTTCATGGCTTTTTGGCAAGATGGCTTCCAATTTTAATAAAAGATCAGGTTGGGTCTATCATTCCCCCCTTTTCTCTGTGTCCATTTCAAATCTTTGATAGATTAGGGGTAGAGCACTGAGGAAATTTTAATCCCTCAGGTAAAAGTCTCCAAATTTTTAGAACTCACCCAAAACCAGTCTCCCTGATTTTACCTGACTTAATTAATTACTTATATTGATTGTCTATTTATATTTGGCTCCATTGTTGTAATAAGAGAGGCGTCACCCATTTTGGCTTCTTCTGAGCTGAGAGAGGATGACGTGAGTAGGCATGGTGTGAGAGACATGAGTTGCCTTTTAGAAGTAGTTGAGGGACATGAGTTGCCTTTTAGAAGTCAGTTCGGTTTGAAGTCTGGTTGGGGAAGAACAGGTTGTAAAGTCATCTGGGGATTGGTTATTACATGAGAGAAACAAAAACCATGAGTACTGAATAAATGTTGCAGCAGCTGGAACATGCCACTGTATAGAAGTTCCCTCTCCAGTCTTTAATATCCCCAGTTATAAAGACTGTCAATTTAATATTTAACTTTTAGTATTAGAGTTGTCCCTCCCCATAAGATATAGTTTAATAATTTAGTGTCATCTGATCTTGCAAAATCCTTTTACCAGTATGACCTCTGTGTCTAATAGAGAAACCTTTAATTTTGATACTCAGGACTGGATAATCGTACTAGCAAACACCAAGCTTACCTGTGTAGGTTAGGAATATATTTAGGCCTTAAACTGAAAATTTCTGACTCTGGCAGCTCTTCTTGATAGTCTCTTTTAATAAGTATCAGGCATTCCTGTCAGAGAATCCTTCTTTGTAGCCTCCAGTCTTACTTATTTTGGGAGGCTAACATAAAGTGTGTACCTTAAAATATTATTATTATTATTATTATTATTATTATTATTATTATTCAAAATGTCCAGGAATGGCTGTATTTTGGTTTTCACTGTCTTTGCTAAGTGTTTAAGATGAAGCATTCAAACTGACTTTTGTTTCTATCTATTGTTAACAGTCAGGTGAGCTTTTATGGGAGTCATAAACTGGGTAAACTTGAGAGCACTTTCTCAGTTCTGCTAGAGCCATTTGTGCTAGGTGGGTCCAGGTCTCTTTTGACCATGTGGCTTCCCTCGGAAGCATCAGGGATTTCTTTCTTCTCTGATGACTCTTCTCTTCATAGCAAATGCACTGATTGGCTTTCTGTTCTCCAGTGGTCTCATTAATCTCCCTGATGGGGAGTTTTTATAGCCCAGAGTTGCAAAACTCTTTAGAGAAGTCCCCTGTTCCCTGGATTCAGACTGACTCAGAGGGCAAGAGCCAAATATTGGTTTCCTTGGCCCTTTTCAATTAATTTTAATTTAAAATCCTAATCTTAAAAATCTATCAAATAAATTTTAACAGCCTGATATTAAGAGCACCAGGCTTTAATGTCTATAACTTTATAATTATTTATCTTTTTATTAATTGGGATCTGTATTATTCTGTCTGTCTTTTAGGTGATAACTTACTCTCTGAAATTAACCCATGTTTTGTTCTTAAAGCAACACTTCTTTAAAACACTAACAGGGAATCTTTAGATCACATATAAGAAAATTCCAAAATAAAATTTTTTAACAACAGTAAAAATACTTAGTTCGTTTAATAGCTACCCTGAATTTTTTGGCTGAGTCATACATTATATCCCCTGTTTGAGATCCTAGGAATCTTGACATTAAAAAAGAACTTTTAACATAACTTTAAAGAAATAAAATCTGACCTACTGCTTTTGTATTCATTCTCACATGAAATAAGATGGGACACACAGCCTTATCTCAGGTAAGGCAGGGCTCTTTATAAATCTTAAGTGTTTTAGTTCTAAAGCTGATCTTTATTTTTTAAATATTATTTTAAAAAGTTTACATAAATTGTTTGAGGTCACATGAACATTAGCTAACACCATATAAAATCACTTTAAAATATGAATTAAACGAATGCTGAAAGTTTTTAACCTTTACATAGATTAGGCTCTCATTAACATAAAGTACATTTAAATTGTTCCCCAATGTAAAAAGTAAGATTAAACTTTACATATCTTATTGATAACAGGTGAATAAATCCCCATAAAACTTCAGAACACCAGCTTGATATAATGCTCTTTTAAAATTTTTACCTTACAGACTTGCATACCTGTAAGATATGAGCACATTAGTAGCATCACAATTACATTGATGTTTCTACATTAACCAAGTTTAGCTTTTAAAGAAATGGCAGTACAGTGCTCTAAAATAACAGTTCTAATTTAATCAGTTGTTTAATTTCTATGGTTGCTTGCACAAGAAAAAATAAAACTTAATAAACACAATGTTATGGGTAAACTTATGTTTTAAGAAATTTTTGTCTCTTTAACACATGATTGATTTTTACAATCTTTTACAGAATTTAGTCAAACTTATACAGACGTTAGTAAGTCAATCAGATATCTAACAAAAGTACTCGTGAATGAGTAATCCCATATCAAATTTACTTTATTTATTTATCAAAATATTAGACACATGTATTGAAGAGTGTAAACCATTTTTATGTTGAAGGAAAAGTCCTAGAACCAAGGCATATTAGACATTTTGTAGATATTAATATTTTATCAGATTTTTGAATACCTAGAAAAACTTGAAAGCTTAAATTTAAAGACATTTATTTTTATCTGTTTATCAAATTTAATTGAATTATTTAAATCACGTGAATTGAAGATCTTTAGATCCACTTTTTAAAATTTGTTTTTATGAGTGCTTTTTTTTAATGAGTTCTCCTTATATATATTAATTTGTATATCATATATAAAATATACGGACATATGTATATATAGACATACAACACATAACAAAATTGAGCACACATAATAATAGTAAAGGCCTTGTAGCTTTTCGCAGGTGAAATCTCCATTGCAATGTTTCAAAAAGTCCACAGTTGGTCAAAGATAGTACTGATCAGAAAAACATTAACCTAGGTCTGTATGATCAAAATCATGAGCTCAAAAAAAAAAATAAAGTATCTAAGGAAAAAAATAAGAGTCCTAGAAAAAATGACTGGCCAGTAATTAGTAAATACCATACAATTTACCTTTTTTTCTCTTAGGCCTCAGATCAGTCTCCTACTAAGCTTGCAGGCTTCTTTCATTTGCCTTTCAAAATAAGTCATGGCTGATGTCTGGAAGGAGCAGGAAAAAACTGCTTTTCTGAGCAGACACCTCAGGCCTAAGGCATTTTAACCATAATTTTCAGGTTCGGATGTTGAAAATTATGGTACAAGTTTAAGATACAATTCACAAAATTTTATATCTTTACATCTTGTTTTGTCAACAGATATCATACTATGATTTACAATCCTTGTCCAGATTAATGCTCTCGAACACACAGTGATATTTTCACAGGCTACCCAATTCAAAATTGGTGAAAAATAAAGACTGAATGATTGGGAAGTTACTTGCCAATTTGGAAGTAGAGTTCTTTAGTTTTCCATCCTAAGTATTTAAGTTCTCTGGCATGAATTATCTGAAATCATAAACTAAACCATTACCTAAACCCGACTTTTAACTGCAAGATTTTGCAATGCTTCAAAAACCCATTCAAATACCAGATTGTTACAAGAAAACATCATAATTTAGACACACATTCAGCTAAGATCATTCCCAAGAAACAATTTATAATATCAACACATTATTGCACATGTCTTAAAGGGCCAGAAACAAAGACACAAGACAGACAGAAAGAAGGTCCAGACTATGGCTGTCAGACAGAATCCTTTAAACCTGAGCAGATAAGAAAAAAAATCTCCTACACCAGTGGCACCATAGATGTCCACAAGGGGGGGGCAGATGTTTTAACAGAGGGGCAACCTGAAATGTACAATTAAGGGTCTCCATGGTGACTTTAATGCATTTAGTGTCCCCTTTTTCTTTTTCTCTTTTTTAACAAGACAGTGGTGGCATAATCCTTACAGTGCAGGGAAGGAAGGAGGGAATTCCCTGAAGCAACAGGGCTTCAGCAGCTGCTGGGAGTCCCTCAGTCCCTCCTTTTACTTACAGGATTATCTCCTCTGGTTCGGTTCCACCCCAAGCATGTTCCATCTAGTAACATTTCAGTAGTCAGCTCTAAAAATGTTCCGGGACAGGGGGTGGGGGAGGGATTTATCAAAATTTGTAACTTAAAGTTCAGCTCCTGACCTTGAAGCCAATTAATGCCAATTTAATAATGAGGACAAGGTTTTTAGAAAAAGAAAAAGGGAGGTTTATTGCTTTGGTAACAAAGAAGAAACACAGGGAACCCTGCCCAGAGGTTGTGACTCTCTTGATCTGGAGGGCCAAGGGGTTTTAATGGAGTTTCACTTGTTAACCTGGGAGATACTCAGTTCTTAGGTCCCCAGCAGGCATTGCCCTCTGCAGTGGTTATACTCCAGGCAGCCAGCTAGGAGCTTCTCTCATCCTGCTTAACAAAGGGGGGTAAAGTTCATCGCAGTTCCTTAAAACAGAGTGGGAAAGAATATCAGGCTTACTTTCTTTGTTACCCATTTTCACGTCCAATATACTTATGTTTTTACCACAGAAATCACAGAACAAAACACACAAAACAAACAAGAAAAACATATAGAACACAGAACAAAACACAAAATACAGAAACCCGAACTTGAAACAAAAAACATAGGAGCAATGCAACGTCTTGCTAAAGCTCCGAAGTAGGACCACGTACATGCCAGTCATCACATCTCTACCATTCCAGATGAATTCCCTACAGAACAGAACAGAGGACAGAACGATTCTCATTACTGTACCGAAAACGAGTATATGTGAGCCTCCCCAGGACACCTCTATGTCATCAGAACAGATCTCCGTTAAACGGATATCAGATGTTATAAAGGTGCCACTTAATTTTTGAGGCCTCCTCCACCAGGTGATTGCTAATAGTTTTAGTGCGGTGGTTCACCGCAGTGCTCCTGGGACCTAACGCTCACTCCATGACCTTGGAACAGCTCAAGATGTGCACCCACTAGAGTGGCTCTCCAGCCCGGAGCCCTGAAGGGAAGGCCAGATTCAGATTTTCCAGCAGTCTGGTCTTGTGATCTGGTCGGCAGGGTCATCTTGCTGGGGAACTCAAAAAAATTAGATGAGGACACAAAAAAAGAACACTGACTCCAACTAAAATCAAATTGAGGCAAGCTTGTTATGTCAACCAGCTGGGCTGCCTCTCCATCCCAAAACGGCAGGAACAAGACAGCAACCCTGCCTTTCCTACAGCACAGCTATATAGCCCAGAAAGTTACACAAAATGGGGGTTACAGATAACAGAACTTTGACAAGCATCACAAAAATGGTAGTTCATTTATTTATTTATTTATTTATTTTTTGGTGGCCCCAATATCAGAAATTATGAGGACAAATAGAGCCTCAGAGAGGGTCGTTGTCTGGCCAGGGAAGGCCAAAATTTATGATGTGTCACTAAAGTTTCAGCGAGGGCTGCTATCTGGTCAGAGAGTGAAGCATGGGTGAATTCAAGGCAAGGGCAGGCATTCCAAGCAGGTTCAGAATTTGCAGTTATTTATAGTAAAGCCAAAATTAACTTTTTATGGCTTTGTGGCAAGATGGCTCCCAATTTTAATAAAAGATCAGGTTGGGTCTATCAACCCGTGTCCCTTACTTTTGGAAACTACCCTACCACCTCCAAGGTTGTGAACTCCTGAGCATTTTCCAGTACAGATATGTATTCACAGATTTTCTAACTCTTCTACTCTAATTGTGTCTTACTTGGGGCAAAGATAATTTCAAGGTATTGTGCTGGATGAGAGTGGAAAAATTTTTGTGCAGCACATATTTGCATACACATTGGATTCATTATCTAATTTTCCATTCAAAATACTGAATCCATGACACTAACCAAAACCAGACTAGACTCTGACTACTAATCCTAATATGATCGAGAAAAACAACCCAAAGAGAATAGAAATAGAAGCAGTTCAGAGTAGGCATGGTGTATAGTTAGACTTGCCTTTTGCCTGATAAAGTGTTGGTGTTATAAATCTAGTCAATTTTTAATTGAAATAGTTCTCCATGTGTTTTTAAAGTTAACAAATATGTGAATTCCTGTCTCCCTTTCTCTGAAGCCTATTCAGCACATGTATTTTTTGGGTTCACATATAGAATCCTACATGGTATCACACATACATTCTTATGAGGTGGCTGACTTGGCAGATACAAATCGTAAAAAGAGATCACTCCTCCTAAACACTGTTTTAACAGAAAATCCAATCTATGGGTTTGCTTCCTAGTTGAACAACATTATACATAAATACAAGTTCAGTAAAATAAATACTTTTGTATCTTTGAGAGATATATATTTCATGATGAATTTCGATTGGCATATTTTTGCTAATTTTTAATGTTCCTGTGTGTGTTTTGTGTGTGAGTGTGTGTGTGTATATGTATATATATATATATACATATACACACACTCTCCAGATTTTTCAAAATATGAAATATATATGCCTTATTATACACTCCCCACATTCATTCATGTTCATGTATGTGGATTTATAATAAACTTTTCACAAGATTATTCTCAAAAATATTCATCCACCTGAAATACATATTTGTCTCCTAGTACTGAAAAATAACTTTAGTGAATGGTGCACACAAATCCTAATATTTCTACAGTATCTTACCCAGTTTAACATTAATGCAAGTAGATTCCTAGGTGACAAGTTGTGTATTTTGACGTTCATTTTTATGCAACACTAGTACATTACTATTTCTTCAGTTTATGCACATCATAAGATATATATTTATCCACAAGTTCCTAAATTTATAGACATTTGTTTCACTTTCAATTACTTCCTGCTTCAGAACACATGTATTCCTCCAGGTTTCTTTTTTTTTTTAATTTTTATTGTTGGTTGTTCAAAATATTACATAGTTTTTGATATATCATATTTCACACTTTGATTCAAGTGGGTTATAAACTCCCATTTTTACCCCGCATACAGATTGCAGAAAAACATCAGTTACCCATCCATTGATTTACATATTGCCATACTAGTGTCTGTTGTATTCTGCAGCCTTTCATCTCCTCTACTATCCCCCTCTTCTTCCCTCCCCTCCCCTCTTCTCTCTCTACCCTCTCTACTGTTATTCATTTCTCTCCCTTGTTTTTTTTCCTCTTTCCCCTCACTTCTTCTTGTATGCAATTTTGTATAACCCTGAGGGTCTCCTTCCATTTCCATGCAATTTCCCTTCTCTCTTCCTTTCCCTCCCACCTCTCATTCCTGTTTAATGTTAATCTTCTCAGGCTCTTTGTCCCTACTCTGTTATTAGTTACTCTCCTTATATCAAAGAAGACATTTGGCATTTGTTTTTCAACGACTGGCTAGCTTCACTTAGCATAACCTGCTATAATGCCATCCATTTCCCTGCAAATTCTATGATTTTGTCATTTTTTAATGAAGAGTAATACTCCATTTTGTATAAAAGCCACATTTTTTTTATCTATTCGTTTATTGAAGGGCATCTAGGCTGGTTCCACAGTCTTGCTATTGTGAATTGTGCTGCTATGAACATCGATGTAGCAGTGTCCCTGTAGCATGCTCTTTTTAGGTCTTTAGGGAATAGACCGAGAAGGTTAACAGCTGGGTCAAACGGTGGTTCCATTCCCAGCTTTCTAAGAAATCTCCATACTGCTTTCCAAATTTGCTGCACTAATTTGCACTCCCACCAGCAATGTACAAGTGGACCCTTTTCCTCACGTCATCACTAGCACTTGTTGTTGTTTGCCTTCATAATGGCTGCCAATCTTACTGGAGCAAGATGATATCTTAGGGTGGTTTTGATTTGTATTTCTCTGACTGCTAGAGATGGTGAGCATTTATTCATGTACATGTTGATTGATTGAATGTCATCCTCTGAGAAGTGTCTGTTCAGGTCCTTGGCCCATTTGTTGATTGGGTTATTTGTTATCTAATTGTCTAATTTTTTGAGTTCTTTGTATACTCTGGATATTAGGGCTCGATCTGAAGTTTGAGGAGTAAAGATTTGTTCCCAAGATGTAGGCTACCTATTTACTTCTCTTATTGTTTCTTTTGCTGAGAAAAAAACTTTTTAGTTTGAGTAAGTCCCATTTGTTGAATCTAGTTATTAACTCTTGTGCTATGGGTGTCATATTAAGAAATTTGAATCCCGACCGCACAGTATGTAGATCATAGCCAACTTTTTCTTGTGTCAGACACTGTGTCTCTGATTTGATATCAAGCTCCTTGATCCATTTTGAGTTAACTTTTGTTCATGGCAAGAGAAAGTGATTCAGTTTCATTTTGTTGCATATGGATTTCCAGGTTTCCCAGCAACATTTGTTGAAGCTGCTATCATTTCTCCATTGTGTGCTTTCAGCCTCTTTATCAAATATAAGATAGTTGTAGTTTAGTGGATTGGTTTCTGTGTCCTCTATTCTGTAACATTTGTCCAACCGCCTGTTTTGGTACAGTACCATGCTGATTTTGTTACTATTGCTCTGTTGTATAGTTTGAAGTCTGGTATCACTATACCGCCTGATTCACAGTCTTTTCATGAGACTTCATTCCAAACGCATTATTTTCTATTTCCATAATCACCTTTGAAGCAAAACTCACATACACGTCATGATCAACCATAACCCTAATATTACCATTAGATGTATAACTGGTTGGAATGAAGGATTGTACATCAATATAGATTTTCTGTATATTTTCAGATATCAATTCAATCCATTATTTAAAGTTGGAAAAAGTTATATTATTTGTTCACAGTATGGTCTATTCATGCATTATGTCTATATTCATAGACACAGGGTACACCTTTTTATACCCCCAATACTTATTTATACATCTTCAAAATATTGCTCCCAGAAATGGTGGAAGAAATACTCATATCACCTGATGTACATATACATTTTATCAAAGTAATATTCTGGACACAATTACAAAGATCACGCTTAAGTTTGTACCAAAGCCTAAATGGAAAGTGAGCATGGATCACGAAAAACATCCATGTTCAGGTTGCCTAATGCTCTCAAATGTCAACCCGATTGGTGACTACATATTTGTTTCTTCCTAAGATTATATATTCAACATCAAGCCAGTTGAAAATGTCTAATCCTATCACTCAGTTTATACTTTGCCTGATTTCCTAATGTCTCTATTATTATCTGCTTTCCTTCATATTTTCCCCAGTTCATCATTGTGACTGACTCTTCACATGTGCTCACATTTACACTCACTCTGTACCCAAAACCCTATTGCTAAAGATTTTTTGGACCAAATCCTATATTCACCCTTCCAACTAATTCCTAATCTTACCGACTATCCCTTTTTGAGTGGATGTTCTCTTCGACATTCAATCATCCAAGGTACAAGGAACGCTACCATTGTATATTGATTAATCTGAGACATCTGTGCAGAATATAATTCAAAGCTAAGTATCCCAGTCAAGGGCCCAAAGACCTTCTGGGCTTCAAATTTTACCTAGATTTCTGTATTCATACTTATATTACACTTATATTCCTATGAATATTTCAGGTTCCCAATACCATAATTCATCCCGTAGAATGATTCCTAACCCAAATGGAACATGATATTAACCCTAACCATACACTGTTCCCTCAATCTAACTTTATGAAAGAGCAGGGACAGAGTTGGTCTTACAATACAGGAATTTAGAGGATCCTCCACCTGCTGAGAACCTCAAAGGTGAACAAAGAAATGATCCCTGGAGAAGATATAGGCAGCTATG
Source organism: Callospermophilus lateralis (assembly GCF_048772815.1). Taxonomy (NCBI): domain Eukaryota; kingdom Metazoa; phylum Chordata; class Mammalia; order Rodentia; family Sciuridae; genus Callospermophilus; species Callospermophilus lateralis. The sequence goes on from NW_027514481.1 coordinate 847,556, forward strand.
AAGGACCTGTGAAAGCAAAAGTCATATTCCATGGCAAACAACTTGGTCAGATGAAGGGATGTGTCTGAATCAACATTTCTCTTCTTAATGTATAGAAGATGGACCAAACCAGGCTTGAACTCTGGTGTGATTCCCCTTACAGACTGAGTTCTGGAACTGACATCAGAAAAATATTGCCATTAATTGTGTTAGGATTTTAGGAGGCAACGCATGAGAGTCGCCCTTGGAAAGAAAACTGAGATCTAGGAACAGGGTGGCTTTCCACAGAGCACTGGGAATCTCAGCCAGAATATCACATGATTTTATTTTGAAAGACGTGGCAGCCATAGTTGACAGTCAAAACACACATGGACCTCACATTGTAGACTGCAATAGGCCTGGCTTCATGTGACCTATTGGCCACTTTTTGGGAAGCCTTGACTGTGAGAGTTCTCCAGAGTTTTCATTGAAATGAGCTTCCCCACCATTTAATGGTTCCTGAATGAATTGTAACCCACAGTGCCTTCAACATCTTCCTTGAAAAACGGCTAGATAAATTCCATGAAATTTTTGAAATTCCCAAGACCAGGTGGCACTGGAGAACCTTTGGATGTCCTGTTGCTGATCATGAGTGTACCAGACAGTGCCTTGATTTACTGGGTTTCATGAAAATGGTGTAGAACAGATTTGCCAGTAAGTTGGAGCCTGCTGATTAGTGGGCCTAGAGCAGTGGTGTGCAGGTGTGTGATAATACATCTGTTGTGGGGCCATGTGGATCTGCCATTAGCTTCCAAATGGCTTGTGATTGACATGGTGTAGCCAACAGAAGCTTATTTGTAAATGCATCTTGTTATATGGAGAGATTTCAGGGCAATGTTCAGAATCATGTTGCTATGTATAAGGGGGCAAGCTCTGTGGGATATTAGCCTGGTTGATGCATTCCCCTGCAGACCCTGACCCAACACACGTGACAGAACCCGCTCCAGCACTGTGTCCCAGTTTAACTCCTTGTATTTTGTGGAGCAAATATGAAATTCCCAATGCAGCAGGAAGAAAAACCACGAAAAGTGGAGGACGAAAAAATGGCTTCACTGTCCACACGGGGAGACACTTAGCCCACAGTGGCCACATTTTACCAACAAAGAGCGAATTCAGCACTGCTGCCTCATGTTCATTGGAAAAGAAGAAACCATGTCCTCCAGGTCACATAGATGCAGACGCAGCTTTGATGGTCTCATTAGAAAAGAATCTAAAGCTCCTGACAACAATATATATTTCAAGTGTCAAACCTCAGAGGCAGTTCCTCAAGAAGTCTTTAGGCCGAAAGAGCTCCATGTTTGTGGAATGTTTACCCTGTCCCTTACTTTTGGAAACTATTCTACCACATCCAATGTTGTGAAACCCTGAGCATTTTCCATTCCATATATATATATTAACAGATTTTTTTCCTCTTCTCCTCTATTTGTGTGTTATTTGGGGCAAAAGTAATGTCAAGGCATTATTCTGGATGAGAGTGGGAAGATTGTTTTGTAGCACATATTTGCATACACATTGGATTCATTTTCCTATTTTCCATTCGAAATACTGCATCCCTGACACTAATCCATATGCTACTAGACTCTGACTACTAATCCTAATATGATAAGGAAAACACCAAAACAGAATAGAAATAAAAAATTTCAAAAGAGGCATGGAGTATAGTTGGACTTGCCTTTTGCAGGATAAAAGGCAGCTGTAAAAAATCTAGTAAATTTTTAATTGAAATAGTTCTCCATGTGTTTTAAAGTTAACAAATATGTGAATTTCTGTCTCCCTTTCTCTGTACCCTCTTCAGCACATGTATTTTTATATGCACATATAGAATCCTACCTGGTATAACACGTACATATTTGTGAGGTGGCTGACTTGGCAAATACAAGTTGTGAGAAGAGATCACTCAGCAGAAACACTGTTGGAAGTGAAAATTCACCCTATGTGTGAGCTTCCTAAGAGATCAAGATTATACATAAATCCATGTTCAGTAAAATAAATATTTTTTCATCAGTGGATGATATATATTTCATGATGAATTTCGATTGGAATATATATTGCTAATTGTTAATGTCTCAGTGGTTTTATATATATATATATATATATATATATATATATATATATATATATATATATATATATATATATACACACACACTCTCCAAACTATTCAAAATATGAAATATATGATCTACATATACATTTCATCACAGAAATATTCTGGACAAAAAATGCAAAAGACACAATATGATGGTATCAAAGCCTAAATGGAAAGTGAACATGGATTACTAAAAACATCCATGTCCAGGTTCCCTAATGCTCTCAAATGTCAATCATATTGGTGACTACATATTTGTTGCTTCCTAAGATTATATATTCAAACTCAACCCTGTTGAAAATGTCTAGTCCTATGATTGACTTTATACCTTACCTGATTTCCTAATCTCTCTAATGATATCTGCTTTCCTACATATTTTTCCAAGTTCACCATTGTTACTGACACTTCACATGTGCTGACATTGACATTCACTCTCTAAACAAAACCCTATTGTTAAAGAACTTTTATTCCAAATCCTATACACACTCTTCTTCCTAAAACTTCCAACTATCTTCCTATTCCTACCTACTATCCCTTTTTGACTAGATGTTCTCTTCAACATTCAATCGTCCAAGGTACAAGGTCCTATGCCATTGTATATCGATTTATCTGAGATATCTTAGTAGAATGTAATTCAAAGTAAAGTATCCCAATCAAGGGCCCAATGCCCTTCTGGGCTTCAAATCTTACTTAGATTTCTGTTTTCATACATATATTTCACCTCTATATTTTTATAAATCTTAAAGGTTACCAATATTATAATTCATCCAGCAGAATGACTCTTTACCCAAATCAAAAATGTTATTAACCCTAACCATACACAGTTCCCTCAATCTAACTTTACGGAGCAGGGACAGAGTTGGTCTTAAAATACAGGAATGTAGGTGGTCTTCCTCCAGCTGAGAACCTCAAAGGTCCATGAATAAATGATCCCTGAAGAAGATGTAGGCAGATATGAAGGACCTGAGTGAGCAAAAGTCATCATTCATGGCAAAAACCTGGTCAGGATAAAGGGTAGTGTCTGAATAAGCCCCTCTTTTCTTAATGTAGAGAAGATGGACAAAACCAGGCCTGTGAGGAGAGCTGTTCCCGGGTGCCTATGGTTGATATTGCATTCTAACTTGTGAAAGTGTCACAGGAAGTAGGGGCAGCCTCCATCTCATGGGACCATTGGAAGCAACTATTTGGACAAAGTGGTTGCCAAGGTAGTGGCCTCATTCAGTTTCTGAAGAAAGTGACCTCACCACACTTCCTTGTTGATGGAGCTCTCTGAACATGGGATCCAGGAAGCCAGGCACCCAGAGCCAGTCCCAGTCCCAGTCCCAGTCCCAGTGGTCTCACTTGTTTGGATTTAGCATGGACAGATTCACTCTTTCTTGGTACCTACTGATGTGAGGATGGCCAAATGTGAGAAAAGCTCTGAAGAGGGGTCTTTTCTGAGAAAGCAGGTAGTGGCTCACCGCTGACTCTTGACAACTTCACAGAGTTGGACAAGGAGATCAGTTCTGAGACAGAACAGGTCATTTCACGGGAACATAGTGTGGCCCACCAGTCAGAGGACACTCCAGATTGTCATAGACCTAGTTGCAGGAAGTAGGTGACTTTGAGGGTGTGGGTGTGAGTTTGCGGATTTTGTCTCATGTTCTGAGAATAGGTAGGAATGGCGGTTTGTTGGGTTTGGAGTGAATAACTTCTGTTCATGTATGTGGATTTATAATCAACTTTTAACAAGATTATACTCAGAAATATTCATTCACCTGAAATACATATTTGTTTCCTAGTACTGAAAACTAACTTCAGTGAATGGTGCATATAACTCCTAATATTTCTACAGTAACTGACCCAGTTTAACATCAATGCAAGTAGATTCTTATGGGACATGATATGTGTTTTGGAGTTCGTTTTAATTCAACACTGGTACTTTACTATTTCTTAAGTTTATGCACATTACAGTATATATATTTCATTCACAAGTTCACAAATTTATAAGCATTTATTTCACTTTCAATCACTTCCTGCTTCAGAAAACATGTATTCCTCCATGTTTCTTGACTGGTCTTTTCATGAGACTTCTTTCAAAACACATTATTTTTGATTTTCATAATCATTTTGAAGCAAAACTCACACATTCTTCATGAAAAGCCATAACCCTAATATTACAATTAGACGTATAACTAGTTGTTATGAATGATTCTATATCAAAATATGATTTCTTATATATTTTCAGTTATCAATTCAATCCATTATTTAAAGTGGAAGCAGTTATATTATTTATTAACTGTATGGTCTATTAATGCATTATCTCTCTATTCATAGACAAGGGGTATACCTATTTTACCTTAGATACTAATTTATACATCTTCAAAATATTCCTAAAAGAAATGGTGGAAGAAATACTCATGTCACCAGATCTACATATACATTTTATCACAGTAATATTCTAGACAAAAAAAAAAATCACCCTTAAGATTGTACCAAAGCCTAAATGGAAAGTGAGCATGGATTACATAAACTTCCATGTCCAGGTTGCCTAATGCTCTCAAATATCAATCCTATTGGTGACTACATATTTGTTTCTTCCTAAGATTATATATTCAACCTCATGCCTGTTGAAAATGTCTAATCCTATCACTCATTTTATACTTTACCTGATTTAGTAATGTCTCTATTTATATCTGCTATCCTACATATTTCCCCGGTTCATCATTGTGACTTACACTTCATGTGTGCTGAAATTTACATTCACTCTCTAACCGAAACCCTATTGCTTAAGAAGTTTTGGTCTAAATCCTATACTCACTCTTCTTTCTAAACCTACCGACCATCTTCCTAATTCTACCTACTATCCCATTTTGAGTGGATGTTCTCTTTGACATTCAATCATCAAATGTACAAGGTCCTATGCCATTGTTCATCGATTTATCTGAGACATTTGTGCAGAACATAATTCAAAGCTAAGCATACCAATTAAGGGTGCAATGCCCTTCTGGGCTTCATATCTTCCCTGGATTTCTGTTTTTATACTTATATTTCACCTATATATTCTTGTAAATATTATAGTTTCCCAATACCATTATTCATCGTGCAGAAAGATTCCTAACCCAAATTGAACATGTTATTAACCCTAACCATACACTGTTCCGTCAATCTAACTTTACAGAAGAGCAGCGACAGAGTTGGTCTTACAATACATGAATGTAGGTGATCTTCCACCTGTTGAGAACGTCAAAGGTCCATGCAGAAAGGATGCCTTGAGAAGATGTGGGCAGCTATGAAAACTTGAGAGAGAAAAGTCATATTCTATGGCAAACAACCTGGTCAGCATGAAGGGATGTGTATGCATCCACCTCTCTCTTCTTACTGTAGAGAAGATGGTCCAAACCAGTCCTAGGTGGAGAGCTGTTCCCGGGTGCCCATGGTTTATATACCATTCTAACTTGTGAAAATGTCATAGGAAGTAGGGGCAGCCTCCATATAATGGGACACTTGAAAGCAACTGTTAGGACAAAGTGGTTGCCAAGGAAGTGACCTCATTCAGTTCCTGAAGCATTGACCTACCTCACTTACTTCGTGATGGAACTCTCTGAACTTGGGATCCAGGATGCCAGGCACCCGGAGCCACTCAAGTCTCAGGCCCAGGGGTTTAACTTGTTTGGATTTACAAAGGAGAGTGTTAGTCTTTCTTGGTACCTTAAGATATGAGGATGGCCAAATACCAGGAGAGCTCTGAATAGGGGCCTTTCCTGAGAAAGCAGGTAGTGGTTGGCCACAGGCTCCTGAAAACTTCACAGAGTTGGGAAAGAAGAGCAGATCTGAGACAAGACAGGCCATTTCGGGGGAACATACTGTTGCCCACCAGTCAGAGGAAACTCTGGATAGTCACAGAGTTTAATGGGGGAAGGATGTGCCTTCGTGGGTGTGGGTGTGTTTTTGTGGTTTTGTCTCATGATCTGAGAATAGGTAGGAAAGGCGTTTTTTTCTTTGATTTGTAGTGGACTGCTTCTAGTAAGACGTTTGACAAGGCGAGTGTTTCTATGTCTGTGTATGCTACTGTGTCCGTGGTTGTAGACATTAGAAAAGAGAATGCAACAATTGATGTGTCCTGTATAGTAGAAAGCTTCCCAGCATTCATCCTGCCCAATTTATGAATGGACTGCCGCTTGCCTTAAAAATGGGAAACACCTGCTAACTTCCTAAGTTCCTGTTTTCTTCCTGAATTCTCGTCACTCTCCAGAATAGACTCATGGTTTTTGTCCAAAATATGTACCACCTCCAAGCTCTGTGACATGTCCATGTACTGGATAGCTGGAGGGAATGGCGAGCATCTCAGAAAACTCAGATATCAGTGTGACCAGGAAAGTCTCAGTGGAGAAACCATGCTTTGGACTTTTTCTTACCTATTGTTCTGTTGCCCTGAATGTCAGGAAGGTCTTTGCCTCAGGCCACCCCTTTGTGAACCCTGAAGAAAACAGTTTTCAAATGTAAATGAATGGGCATCACCTGTGGCTCTTTGCTTAATTGCTTTGGAAAAGGATGTGTCTGAATCAGCCTCTTGGCCCTGTGTGAGGCTGTGGCTTAGATTCTCAGCACCTGATTAATCCAAAGACAGATCCCATGTGTGCATCCAAAACCAAAATTGCCAAAAGAGCAGTTATTGTGAATGAAGTCTCTTGACTTCATTTCTAAGGTTCCTGAGGCCCATCAAGTGAGAATAGGCATCCTTTGGGTAAAATGAGTTCTTCAAAGCCCTGCGGAGGCTAGCCCAGAGGTTTTTGGTTTGTCTCATGACTCCCAATCATATAAAGAATCTATACCTGACATTCAGTAGGCCTCAAATTGGAGATGCAGAGCAGTATTAACAGCAGGCCTATTTGATCACTCCTGGTTCACAAGAAGGGTTTCCAGGCCACCCGGACTTTAGGCAAATGAGCGGCAAGGGAGCTTATTTTTCACACCGTCTTGGGCTGCACCCCTCATGGAAAACTCCAGCCAGAAGTTATGATGAGTGTCTATATGTAAGAAGATGAGGGCCCTGTGGGTGTGTTTTGGTTTTCATTGTGGTCATTTTTGTGGCGGTTGGAAGAGATGACTGGGCCTACCTGGGCTTTAACTCTGGTGTGATCCCTCTTAGAGACTGAGTTCTGGAACTGACCTCAGAGAAGTACTGCCATGAAATGTGTTGGGATTTTAGAAGGCCACGCATCAGAATCGCCCTTGGAAACTGAGATAGAGGTCCAGGGAGGCTTTCCACTGGGCACTGGGAATCTCAGCCAGGATATCACATGATTTTATTCTTAAAGACTTGGCAGCCAAAGTTGAGAGTCTAAACACACATGGACCTCACATTGTAGACCTCAGTGATCCTGGCTTCATGTGAACTTTTGGCCACTCTTTGGGAAGCTTGCCTGTGAGTGTTCTCCAGAGATTTCATTGAAATGAGCTTCCTCACCATATAATGTTTCCTGCATGAATTGAAACCCACAGTAACTCCAACTTCATCCTTCAAAAATGGCTAAATAAATACCATCAAATTTCTGAAATTCCCAGACCAGGTGGCACTGGAGAACCTTTGGATATCCTGTTGCTGATCATGAGTGAAAGAATTCCCCACACAAAGACACTTCGCTAGGAGAATTCCAATTTTATTGCAAAAAGCTGTGTGCTTACATAGAACTAAAGGGGTGATGGTAGGGCTTAGATAAATGGCAGGGCACCAATTTATTGGCAAGTTCTTTCAGATATCAGCTCCGGAGCCAAGGAATTAGTTCTCATTGGGGCTAAGGTTCCCCGCCAGAGAGATTTGAAATTGGCGCCGACGGGAGAGTTCACACGGGCGGGAACTTTTTGCATCACTGCAGAAAAGAGGAAGGTAGGAAGAAAAAGTCCTTAGGCACCATGTTGGGGTTTTTACTCTGGGGAATGGCTGCCGTTTATACTTTTCCCAACATTCCTCCCTTTTTGTTTTCTTAGGAAGTGTGGCGTCGTTGGTCAGATCCGGCTGCTTCTTGCTGTTTGGGGGCGCTGTGGGGCCTAGAATGGGAAGTGGAGGAATTCTCGGGGGGCAGGTCTGGGGATATCATGGCAGCCAGAAAGAAAACCCAGTGGCTACAGACAGCTACTTCCATAGGGGTGAAGTCTATGAAAGTTCCCTGAAGCCTCAAGTTGTCGATGGCATTGAACCAGTCCTGGATGGAGGAGTTTGTTGGTATCAGTCACTGGTCCTGTTTCAGAGACTCTGGGAAATACTGGAAGCGTTGCCTGGACATGGCATCACCAGCACCTGAAGAAGATCAGAGCGAATAAAAACAGAATTAAGATAAAAATTAAAGCAAAGTTCAATTTTTGGCAGAAGTACCATGTTGGGGGACTGACAGAGAAGAGGCCAAGGGCCATGAGGAAACTTAGAAGGACATAAAGACTCATTAATCCAGGATGGCAGATTAAAAGTTTCTCCGAGCTCGTTGTCTCTCGCTGTCTGATGTCCGTTGCATTCCATCGTGCCTGGTAGTTAGCTTCAGCACTGAGTGAACTGTTCTCTTGGAGATGTTGGGGGTTAATCAGTCATCAGAGGCTGCTAGTGCCTAAGCAAAAGCTGGTTGAATGTTTGATTAGAATTTTTTTTTTCAGTTGGGTTTGAAGGCACTTCATTATGCAGGGCAAGAGAGCACAAAAAAGGAGCATCCCAATAAGGGGCCCCAAGATTGGTAGTAAGTACATGGCAAGAAAGGATTGGAAGCAATTGGGTTGATAATTCCTGCAATTTAACAACATTTTTTTCTATTAGGCCAGATTCATTAACATAATGACAACACTCCTCTCTGAGGAACAGGCATGTTCCCCCTTTTTCTGCAATGAGAAGATCAATTGCCCTTCGGTTCTGTAAAGCCAGTTGTGCCAATGAAGTAACCGTCACTGCAAGGAGCCCAGAAACTGAGCAGTGTTATCAAGTGCTTCCTGCAGTTTTTGTTGCAGGTCATTGGATGCCCATAGAGCATGACCTATAGCTTCACCAGAGAGTTCGAGACTCGCCGCTGAGGTTGTTAATGTGAGGCCTACCAGAACCGGCAGAAAGACTGCCCTAAGGGTGCAGGAAGGTAGGGCCACCTGTCGGAATTCGATGGGAGTATACAAAGACAGCTGAGGAACTACCGTAACCAAGAAACAGATGCCAGAGACATTGATCGTTGAGGTACTTATAGACCCGTTACACCAGAGAAAATGTCCAGGTTTCATAAATCAGGGCTCGATGGGGTGCTAAAGCTCAAGGAACAAATGGGTAAAGAATTCATTATTGTCAGATGGAAACAGATGAAAGGAAATAAAGTATTGGTGGAACAACTTTCCCATAGTGGGATACGTGTCACATGTAGGGGTTTTCCTTTCTTAGAGAAATTGTAGGTTTTTGCTGAAATATTTCCTGCCGCTAATGGGACCGCTGCTAGAAATGGACGACTAAGTGAAGCACAGAGAAAGAACTGAGAAGTAGGCACAGAAAGAGGGGTGGAGTTTAATAATCAAAGAGTTTGGTGTAGCAAATTGAGCCATGTGGGAGGGGGACCTGAGGGGGTTGAAGGCTCTGAATCCTCTTTAAATGAGCTATGGATAAGATCTCGAAGTTTTGATTCTGACTCCTTAATGTGTTCGACTACCTGGATGGTTGCCTTAGGTGGCGTAATCAGGGTGCGGCCAACAGTCATCCACATTGTGGTTCTGGCTGAGGTTGTCCGAGCATAGACAGCAAACTCAACATAGTCCCAACGTTTGGCCTTGGGGTCAGGTATATCTAAAGTATACCATCCATTGTTATTGGATGAAGAGCCTTTATGCCACTTTAGGTAACTAGAAGTCCACCCTTCATGGTAACCAAGTGAGTGGTAAGAATAGCTACCACGTTCATGATGGAACCTGCATGACTTATAGGGGCACCCATTATATATCTCAGGCCACCAATGACAATAGTCTTTGGTTTGATGAAAAAGGAAGCAAATGAAAGGCCAGTTCCAGCTACCAGGGACGAAGGTCCTTGAAGGTGACAATTTTAGGGAAATAGATGTGCAGTTGTGGATGAAGCAAGCAGTTGCATCCACTGCGTGGACATTCTGCATGCCATGTTCTGAGTATCATTCCCAAAGAGTGAAAAAATACATTGTAGCAGAGGAGGGTAGATACCAGTCCTGACAGAGCACAGAAAATAAGCAGAGCACAAAAAACAAGCAGTTAGAGAAGACTAGGGTGTTGGGAGAGCTCATTGTGCCTTCTTTAAGAGGAATTGTTCTGCGGGGAACACCGTGTTAGCCGCAACTTAAATGGGTGAGATGGGAGTGGAGAGCAGGAGTAAAGGGGAGGTTCAGGAGGTGATTCTTGGAGTTCCTCTGGGGTGGTCCTGTCGTCATCAGGTGGGCCTCTTGGTGATATGACTTCAACCTAGATATGTGAATCCAAGGGGTGAGACAGTTGTCTGATAAGGAGAGTTAGGTGGAGTTGGGGGTACAGAGAATGACAGGATAGGGGCCTTCCCATTTTGGGGCAAGAGGCCCATTCTCCTCTGGGGTATTATAATAGACTAGACTCCCAGCTGTTAAGGGAGGAGTGTTTGGAGCGGGGACTGGGTCCAGAAGAAGCCAGTCCTGATATTTCCAGAGTTCCGAGCGAAGATAAAACAAGAGAGGCAAAGACAAATCTTGGGTGAGAGGTCCTTGTGAAATGACCAACCCAGGGGGGATAAGAGGTCTTGAATACCTTATCTCAAAGGGAGACAGTAAAGATGGTTTCTTAGGTAGAGCTCTGATTCGAAACAAATCCAAGGGAAGGAGTTTGACCCAGTCTAAGTTTAATTCCATTGTCAATTTGGTAAGGACTTCCTTTAGAGTACGATTTACCCTTTCCACTTTCCCTGAAGCCTGAAGGTGATATGGACAGTGAAAATGTCACTTGAAGGAGAGGGCTTGAGAGACCTTTTGTGTGATCCTAGAAATAATCTCAGGGCCATTGTCAGATTGTAGGAAAGTGGGCATTCCAAACCTGGGGATGATGACTGTCAGAAAGATTGAAGCTACAGTGGAAGCCTTTTATTGGAAATGGGAAATGCCTGAACCCAACCAGAGAAAGTGTCCACAAAGACAAGGAGGTATTTAGTGTGCCATACTTTGGGCATGTTGGTGAAGTGTACCTGCCAGTCAGCAGTGGGAATGTGTCCCCGGGCTTGGTGGGAAGGGAAAGGTTTGGGCCTTAAAAAAGTATGAGGGTTGGTCCGCTGACAGATCTGACAATTAGAGGCTATATTCTGTAGCATGGCTTTGTCAGAGGGGGTGAGGGAGAAGAAGCTCTGTAAAAAGAGGGTCAAAGACTGAGAATCGGAATGGAATAGAGTATAAAGGAACTTGAAAAGATCCTTGTTCTTACTGGAAGAAGTAGGGGCTTCAGATGAGATGTCTAAAGTGGCCATTATATGTCCCCCAATGGGGGCAATAACTGGAAGTGGTGGCAGCCATTCGTGCCGCCTGGTCAGCTTTGGCATTGCTCTCAGTGATAAGAGAGCGGTCCTTCTGATGGGACCTACAATGGACAACTCCCAACTGGGTGGGAAAGTGGGAGGCCTCTATCAGATTGCTTATAAGAGCCGAATTAGTGATCACATTACCTTTGGTGGTAAGTAGTCCTCGCTCCTTTCATATTGCAGCATGGGAAAATAAGATATGGAAGACATATTTTGAGTCAGTATAAAGGGTGAGGGATTTGCCTTGTGCTAGAAGGCAGGCACGAGTGGCTGCTATGAGTTCAGTCTGCTGGTTGGTAGTTCCTGAAGGTAGAGCTTTGGCCTCTATAATCTCAGTGGCTGAAACTACAGTGTATCCAGAGTAATGAGTGCCATTCTGCCTAAAGAAACTGCCGTCAGTGAACCAGATAAGGTCAGGCTTGGTGAGTGGTCCCTCAGAAATTGAAGAATGACAGGGAAGGAAATCATCTAACGTTTCCAAGCAATTATGAATTGTTGTGTTAGACGTGGGAGTCATTGGGAGCAGTGAGGCAGGGTTCAGTGCAGAGCATGGGAGGAAAGTAATATTAGGGTTTTCCAGAAATGAAGTGAGGAGCGACAGAACTCTGGATGGAGGAAGGGTTTGAAGGCCCTTATAAGCTAAAAGATCCTTCAAGTGATGTGGGGAGTGAATAGTTCAAGGGGCCCCAAAAGTCAGCTTAGAGGCTTCTTTGTGTAAAATTTGTTCAGCAGCCAGAGCTTTTAAGCAAGGGGCCTACCCACAGATTGTATGGTCTACTTTATTGGACATATATGCCAGAGGTGCATATGTAGGCCCATAGTTTTGACCTAAGACCCCAAATGCTTGCTCCCCTTTTTCATGGACATATAGATGAAATGGTCTTGAAATATCAGGAAGGTGCAAGGCAGGTGCCTTTAAGAGGAGTTGCTGAAGCCTGCAGAAGTGGTAGTTAGGGGAGGAGGCAAGAGATTCACTAGGGGGTCCCTTTGCTAGGTCATACAGGTTTTTGGCTAGAAGAGAATAATTTGGGATCCAGGCCCTAAAATAAATGCTAGTCCTAGGAATGATAGTATTTCGGCTTTCGTATGGGGCACTGGAAGATCAGAAAGGAGTTGCCTCCTATCCAGTGTTATTTCCTTTTTCCTAGGTGTAAGGCAAAAAACAAGATAGATGAGAAAAAACTGGAAAACATGGGCCTTGTGGGGAGACACCCTATATCCCTTGTATGCTAGGAAATTAAGAAGCTGGGCAGTGTGGGATTGAGAGTGTTCCCAAGAGGGACTACATAGAAGAAGGTCATCGACATATTGAAGGAGAGTAGAGTCAGGACAGGTCGGGTGAAAGGATGTGAGGTCCTGGGCAAGAACTTGGCCAAAGAGATGGGGCCTATCCCTGAATCCCTGTGGGAGGACAGTCCAGGTAAGCTGACGAGAATGGCGGGTGTGAGGGTCAGTCCACGTAAAAGCAAAGATATCCTGAGATTCTGATGACAAGGGTATAGAAAAGAATGCATCTTTGAAATCTAGGATCAAGAAGTGGGTAGTAGTGGCATGGATCTGAGAGAGGCAGGGGTAAGGGTTGGGCACTAGCGGGTGGATGGGGACCACAGAGGAGTTGACAAGGTGAAGGTCTTGAACCAGCCTGTAGGACCCGTTAGGTTTCTTAACTGCCAGAATGGGGGGTGTTGAAAGGAGATTGTGTAGGCCTAAGATACCCCTTTCATAATAAATCCTGGATGATGGGTTCTAATCCGAGGAAGGCTGTGGTTGTGAGTAGATATTGTGGTTGACTAATATATCTTGAAGGGTCGTGTAAGACAATATGAATAGGACTTCATTTAGCCATAGAGGGTGTAGTTGTGTCCCAAACCTCAGGGTTAACTGGTTTAGATAGTCGTGGGAGACTGCATGAAGGAGGTGTATTTGCCCCTAGGAACATCATGAGGAAATGAGAGGTAGAATAATGTGGGGTGATATGTGAATGGTGACTTTTAATAGTGAGAGTATGTCATTAAGACATGACGGCCATCTGGGGTTTCTGGGTCGAGTTTTGTGTACTGTTGAAGGGCCTTGGTTAGTCTATCCTGGAAATCTGAAGGTGTTTCCTCCTTCCTTTGAATGACCTCCTGCACCTTTTGAAAGTTAACAGCCTTGCGGGTGGCCTTTTTCAGCCCCGCCAAGAGACAGGATGTAAAAAGGTCACGAAACTGTAAGCCTTCACGGGTCTTGTAATCCCATAGGCGATCCTGCTCTGGGACAGCATGAGGGCCTGTGGGGTGGGTAGGGTTGGTCCTATGATTTTCATCAGCATGGGCTTGGGCTAGCTCCCAGACTCATTGCCTTTCCTTGGGGAGAAGTGTATTGGCCAAGAGCATGTAGATGTCATGATGAGTGAGGCTACATACTTGCAGGACCCATTGAAACTCCCGAATGTAAGTGGTGGGGTCAGTGGTGAAAGAGCCTAACTTCCTCTCTAGCTGACTAATGTCCGACATGGAAAACGGAACGTGGACTCTGATGACACCCTCGGGACCAGCTACCTCACGAAGGGGTGCAATTGTCTTGGGGGTGGGAAGGAGTCCCTTAGACCTGGTAACAGGAGGACTGAAAGAGGAAGGCGGTGAACAGGAAGGAGAGGGAGAGGAAGGGAGTGTCTCTGTGGAGGAGGAGGAGGTGGAGCAGGCAGAAGAGGGCGGAGGAAAGAGGGATGAAACAGAAGGCGGAGGATCCATGGAATTAGGCAGAGGAAGAGGAAGGTATAGCGGGAGAGAAGGGGCAGATGGGGCTGGGGGGTAAGGTGGGGGTTCATCTGCTTGGTCGAATGAGGAAGAATCTGTGAAGTCAGGAATAGAAGTAGGGGAAGAGAGGGGTTTTCAAGTAAAGAGGACCTGAGAGGGAGGGCAAAAGGAGCAGAGAGCAGGGTGCTGTGTGTGAAGGCTAAAATCTTAAATGCAGGGAATCTCCCTCCACTTTTTCAGATGCTGGCAGTAGTTAAAAAGGTCCCGGAAGAGGTTTGGATCTAAGGAGCCTTCTGGTGGCCAATGATTGCCATTATCCAGTGGATATGTAGGCCAATCATGGGTACAGATTTTGATTAAAAGTTTGGGCTTGATGTCTGGTGTGAGGGAGAGTGTGGCCAGATTTTTTATTAAACATTTGAGAGGTGAGTCTTCAGGTGCAGACTAAGAGGTGCCCATAGTCACAGGGAGAGATGGGAGAGAGAGAGAGAGAGAGAGAGAGAGAGAGAGAGAGAGAGAGAGAGAGAGAGAATAGGAGTAAGCAAGAAAGACAAAGAGAAAACCCGGGCTGGAACGGCTTCCAGGAAGCTCAGGGCAAACGGGGGTCAGGTGGGCGTCCCCAAAATGACAAGCCATCACGAGGAAATACAGAGGGCACTACCTGGTCATCACCAGTGAAGTGCGATCTGTGAAACCAAAAGGAATTGGAGCCAAGGGCAACCTGACGTCAGGAAAGTTTTCAACTGCAGCAGAAGAAGTCAGTAATGAAAACAAAACTCTGGCTCTGACAGAATGCAATTCCAGGCCGGGAGTTCAGTTTTCACAGAGCAGAGAGGCAGCTTCAGCCAGACACAGCAACCCCACAGGATACAGCAACTGTAGCCGGCAGCAGCAGCGGCAGTGGAGCAGGAAAATCCATAAAGCCTCTCTTGTAAACTCAGAAGCCTCATGCCCCAAAAAGAAACGAAACACCAGAGGGTCCACTGCAACTAGTAAAGGTCTTAGTGGGAGGAATTCCCTCTCCCCTACCAGGCATCTGGAGTGTGCCTGACGATCAATGTCACAAAACCAGTGGCAGCCTGAAGGGAGTTGGCGAGCCGGGGTCAGGGGAGGATTACTTACATCAGATCAGTGGTGAGTGCAGAAAGCTGGCGTCTGAAAAGAGCGGACTAGGGCAGAGTGTCTCGGCGGAGTGGGGGACGGGGCTCTTGTTGGAAAGAGCTCACCCGTATCCTCTCACGGGGCACCAGAATGAAAGAACTCCCCATGCAAAGACACTTCACCAGAAAATTCCAATTTTATTGCAAAAAGCTGTGTGCTTATATATAACTAAGGGGGAGATGGAAGGGCTTAGATAAATGGCAGGCAACCCATTTATTGGCAAGTTCTTTCAGATATCACCTCCAAAGCCCAGGAATTTGTTCTCATTGGGGCTAAGGTTCTCCGCCAGCGAGATTTGAAATTGGAGGAGGCGGGAGAGTTCACACGGGCGGGAACTTTTCACGCCACTGCAGGAAAGAAGAAGGTAGGAAGAAAAAGTCCTTAGGCGCCATGTTGGGAATTTTCTCTGGGTTATGGCTGCCGTGTATACTCTTCCCAACAATGAATATACCAGACAGTGCCTTGATTGACTGGTTTTCATAAAAATGGTTTTTAACAGAGATGCCAGAAAGTTGCATCCTGCTGAGTAGTGGGCCTAGAGCAATGGTGGGCAGGTGTGTGATAAAACATCTGTGGGGTGGCCATGTGGATCTGCCATTGGCTTCCAAATGGCTTGTCACTGACATGGTGAAGCCAGCAGACCCTTATATGTAAAGGCATCTTGATATATGGAGAAGTTTCAGGACATTGTTCAGAATCAGGTTGCTATAGTCAAGGAGGCAAGCTATGTGGGATAGAAGTCTTGTTCTTTTATTCTCCTGCAGACCCTGACCCACCACACGTTACAGAACTCCCTCCCGCACTGTGTCCCAGTTGAAAACCTTGCATATCATGAAGCAAATACAAAACTCCCAGTGCAACAGCAAGAAACACCATGAAAATGGAGGATGACCATATGGTTTCACAGTCCACATGGTAGACATTTAGCCCCCAGTGGCCACAGTTTACCTAAAAAGAGAGAATTCAGCACTGCTGACTCATGTTCATTGAAAAAGAAGAAACCATGTCCTCCAGGTCTCATAGATTCAGTCAGAGCTTTGATGGTCTCACTAGAAAGAAAGCTAAAGCTCCTGACAACAACATATGTTTCAAGTGCCCAACCTCACAGGCAGATTCTCAAGAATTCTCTAGGCCAGTAGACCTCCATGTTTGTGGAGTGTTTACCCTGTCCTTTACTTTTGGAAACTCCTCTACCACTTCCAAGGTTTTGAACTCCTGAGCATATTCCATTCCAGATATGTATTCACAGATTTTCTAACTCTTCTCTTCTAATTGTGTCTTACTTAGGGCAAAGGTATTCTCAAGGCATTGTTCTGGATGAGAGTGGGAAGATTTTTGTGTAGCACATATTTACATACACATTGGATTCATTTTCAAATTTTCCATTTGAAATACTGAACCCCTGATACTAACCCATACCGTACTAGACTCTGACTACAAATCCTAATATGATGGAGAAAAATAACCCAAATAGAATAGAAATACAAGCAGTTCACAGGAGGCACGGTGTATATTTGGTCTTGCCTTTTGCATGATATAGGTTAGGAGTTATAAATCTTGTCAATTTTTTGTTGAAATAGTTCTCCATGTGTTTGGAAAGTTAAGAAATATGTGAATTTCTGTTTCCCTTTCTCTGTAGGCTATTCAGCACATGTATTTTCATATGCACATATAGAATCTTACCTGGTATCCCACGTACATTCCTGTGAGGTGGCTAACTTGACAGATACAAAGTGTGAGAAGAGATCACTCCTCCTAAACGCTTTTGGAACTGAAAATTCGAACTGTGAGTGAGCTTCCTAGTTGAACAACATTATACATAAATCCATGTTCAGTAAAATTAATATTTTTGGATCTGTAGATGATATATATTTCACGATGAATTTTGATTGGCATATATATTGCTACTTTTTAATGTCTTTGTTTGTGTTTTGTATATATATATATATATATATATATATATATATATATATATATATATACTCTCCAGATTTTTTAAAATATGAAATATATGCATCTTATTATTTACTCCCTACATTTATTCATGTTCATGTATGTGGATTTATAGTAAACTTTTCACAAGATTATTCTCAGAAGTATTCATTCACCTGAAATACATATTTTTTTTCCTAGTTCTGAAAACTAACTTCAGTGACTGTTGCATACAAATCCTAATATTTCTCCAGTAACTGATCCAGGTTAACATTAATGCAAGTAGATTCCTATGGGACATGATGTATATTTTGATGTTAGTTTTTATTCAACACTGGTTCATTACTATTTCTTCAATTTATGCACATCATAGTATATATATTTCATCCAGAAGTTAGTAAATTTGTACGGATTTGTTTCGCTTTCAATCACTTCCTGCTTCAGAACACATGTATTCCTCCATGTTTCTTGACTGGTCTTTTCATGAGACTTCTTCCCAAACACATTATTTTTGATTTCCATAATCACTTTTGAAGCAAAACTCACACACTCTTCATGATAAACCATAACCCTAATATTACTATTAGTTGTATAACTCGTTGGAATGAATGTATGTATATCAATATAAGATTTCCTGTATTTTTTCAGATATCAATTCGATCCATTATTTAAAGTTGGAACTAGTTATATTATTTATTCACAGTATGGTCTACTCATGAATTATCTCTATATTCATAGACACAGAGTACACCTATTTGTACACCCAATACTAATTTTATGTCTTCAAAATATTGCTGCAAGAAATGGTGGAAGAAATACTCATGTCTCCTGATCTATATATTCATTTTATCAAAGTAATATTTTGGACACAAAAAGCAAAGGTCATACTTATGATTGTACCAATGTAAAAGTCATTCTAGCATTGGAGGAAGAGACAACCAAGAGACTGTCTCATGCAACAGCAAAGGGTTTATTCGGGGTCCAGAATGCTGGGGCTCAGACCTAATTTGAATAGAGCCTAGAGCCCTTAGAACATCTTAAGCAGAGCTTACATACTTAACTTGGAGAGGGAAGGGAAGGAAGTTTATTGGTGGTTCAGGGCGAATGGACGGTTTGTGTGCAACTGAGTGAGGGATTACATTCTGCAGTTTGGCATTTGGGGACAGCACATTCTGGGAACAAGATTACCAAACAATTCTCAAGATTTCAATAGTGTTTTGTTAAGAATACAGAAAAACAGGAAGTGACAAATACCTATTTTATTAATCTTTCATTTCCCACTTCTTCTTCTGGTTACGTTTAATCATAAAAGTGATCATTGAGGGGTGTCACATTTTATGTCTGCTAGTGGGGTATATTGTTGTCTGATTACCAAAATTTAACTTCTCCAATTTGAGCTTGAAGAAATGAAACTACACGGTGGAGCAAACAGGGTCTAGAGTTAGCAATAATATGATGATTATTAATGGACCGGCCAAAGCTGATAAAAGCGTAGTTTACCAGGGGGACTGTGTGAACGAAGACTGTAACCACCCTTTTGGGGCCTCTCTCTCTCGTTGATGCGCTTTAAGGTGTCTTCTCAATTTACTCATAGATAATTTTACAACCAGTATGATCGGAATAAAAACAACATTCTTCCCTCAATACAGCACAATGGCCCCCTTTTCTCATGAAGAGGAGGTCCAACCCTCGCCTTTTCTGTAAAACAACTTCAGAGAGAGATTTTAAAGATTCCTGTAAGGCTGTGATGGAGGTTTAATATCTTAAAGCTTTGTTCTACTGCTGCTTCTAATTGGGTCATTTGTTGTGTTTCATGGACTACAGCAGTGGTTCCTGTGCCCAGCCCTGCAGCAACTTCTATTCCTAATAGGATGGCTAAAGTGAGGAATACAGATTCCCGGCAGAACCGGGTTGTATACCCCCCGCTATTTGATCTTAATGAACCTGCATCATGATAGAGCACTCTGGGAAACATCTGCACCATTACATAATTAATTGCACCAGTTGACAATTTTATGAAAACATAAACAATGTTTAAGTATATAGAATAATACTCTTGTTGGTATGGACAGGGCAAGGCACCTAAGATAGCACCAAAAACAGAGAAACAGTCCTATTTGGTTGCAACCGGATATAGAGGGCATTGCTTCTGTTGTAATCAATTAATCCCTTGAACCCCAAGTTTAGGTAGTTTTAGAATTTTGTCCCCAATATGTAATGGAATGGGCTCAGAAGTTCACAGTCTGCAGAAGTCCACAAAAAGCAGTTTTTGTTTCTTTTTTTTTTTTTTCCTCTGTTCTGGGCAAGTTAAATTTTTAAGGACACCTAGGAGAGGGAGAGCTTTTTTCTTCTCTTTTTTGTTTTCTCCCTGCCAGCTGTTACCATGGGGTCCAGTTGGTAACTTCTTTATCTTACAAATGTAGCCATCCCTGTGAAGCCCCAGCTCAAGGCCAGAGGCCTTGTTCACATATTTTGTGAAAAATTAGTAAGGGGCTGTCTAGCTTAGGAGTGCTGATTTTTTCAGCCAGTTGCCAAGTAGAACAGGCAACACAAAAAGAGGAAGTTTGTCTACATTGAACTCTTTTATAGGGACTCTTTTGCTGAAAGTCCTAATGTCAGCCTTGGTGAAGAATTTTGGAGAAGGTCAGTTAAGACTTTTTTGTGGGCCTTTTACAGAGGGGAAGGAGGGGAAGGCGGGGGGGAGAGCAGCTACATGGATCTGTGTATGAGAAAGGAGAGATGTAAAAGAATAATGAGAAAGGGGTTTGGGATTTTCCTAGCAACAAAATCGTGAGCAGTAGAACAGGTAGAGCAGAGGGGAAGACGGGAGTGAGTATCCCAAAAAGTCTCTGAGGGACTTTAAATTCTTAGTAACCTGTTTTCAGTGATGACAAAGCAACTTTAAAAGCCATTTTTATTACATCTTGGATAGGGTTCTGAGGGCTCTCCTCAGCTGGTTTGAGCTTTGGTATAGCTGGTAAGAGGACCTGGTGGGACCCGGTGCGGGCACTGACAGAAGAAGAGAGGAGTGAGTTGGTGGAGGGGTGCCTCACTACCTGCTACCTCAGCAAGGGGGCAATTGTCTGAGAACCGAGGTTTGGGTTTTGATCTAGAAATTGGAGGGGAGAAATCAGGTTGCTGAGGTGGGACTGACAGCAGAGATTCTGGAGCAGAAGGCAGAGGGTGAGGATCTATTGGAGAAGCATAGTTCAGGATGTGAGAGAAGGAGGGAATTGGCCTGCCCATAGGGGAATCTCCTTTCACCCTTTTGAGCACTTGCAGAAGTTAAAAAGGTCACACAGAATTTGAGGATCTAGAGACCCATCTGGGGGCCATCAGTTTTGATTGTCTAATTGGTAATATGGTCAATGCTGTGTACTGAATTTGATGAGGAGTTTGGATTCCACCAGGCAGCCCCTGTATGCTCACATCCCCATGACTTACAGAAGAAGTCGGCTTTTGCCCCACACAGCCATGGCTGTTTGTGGTTTTGATAGTCCGCCGGGAAAACATAGTAATCTAGGCTAGCCAACCTGCATCTGGCTCGTGTGTCCCTACATCCATAATGTTTGTTTCCATTATCTATGGTACAGAAGGCATTTAACGGAATTTTAGTGGGATCCTCTTCTTCAGGGATATCCCAATAGGAACGACCTATAACCAGCTGACAAATATCTGGGTGGAGAGATGGCCACCAGGTCCCTAAGGGGGCTGTATGCGAGATAGATCATACTTCTTGTCTAGTAGGATTTGTGATTAGCCATCGCTGCTGTACGGCCTGATGAGCATTAGGACTACTTGTGGCCAAGCGGAGAATCTATAGCCTTATCCACCTGGTGAATACACCATTTGAAAGGGTTACCACTCTTTTCCAGTATCCAGCCAGAGTCTGGAGAGGGCGCAGGCTTGAGATGAGAGGCATGGATCCAGCAAGTGATTCCGTCTACATATACCACTGTAGGTGTTATAAGTAGCACCTGGTATGGTCCTTTTCAGCCGGGTTCCAGGGATGACACCTGATGTCGTCTTATGTAGACGAAGTCTCTTACTTGATATCCATGTGGAGTCCCCTCGTCCCCAGGGTGGTAGGCAGTGGCCAGCTGTTTCCACAGGTATCGCTGAGTTCTTTCAAGAGCTTTTAGTCTGTCAAGCAAGTATTTCTTGCATGAAACAGTGCATAAGGAAGGAACATATTCTAATCTTTTATGCCGGTCTCTAAGCTTAATTTCGTTTAGGTCTCTTTAATGGTTCTATTTATTTTTTTTTCCTGTCCTGAGCTCTGGGGTCTATATGCACAATGTAACTTCCAATTAATCCCCAGGGTCCTGGCTAAGCTCTGACTCACCTGGGCCATGAACACCGTTCAATTAACAGACCCTATTACCTTAGGCAGGCTGTGTCTTAGAAAAATATCTTTCAGGATGTACTTGACCACCGTTTCAGCGGTTGTTTTTTTTTTTTTTTCTTTTTTTTTGTGAAAAAGGATTCAATCCATCCTGAAATTGTATTTAGAAAGACTAAGAGATATTTAAGTCCATACCTTGCTGGCTTAATTTCAGTGAAGTCCACTTTCCAGAATTGTCCTGGTCTGGTTCCTCGTAGGTGCTTTCCTGCAGGAAGCTTGGAAGTGTAAGCATTAACCAATTGACAGAACCGACAGGCTTTTGTGAGTTATTTCCTTTCACTGTGAGTGAGTTAGTCGAAATCTCTGTTCCTGATCCTTCAGGAATGCCTGCAGTTTCTTTGAACCAAGGTGAGTAAGTTGATGTACATTTTTAATGTAGTGTAGGGCTTTCTGAAATTGCAGGCTGGGCTCAGTGAAGTTGAGGAGTTCAGTGTCAGTGTTTTAAATGTTATAAAAAGCTTGCTGGTGCTAAAGGGTCCATTGGAATTGGGCATCCTCATTTAACAGAGGGTATAAAGGAGCCGCAAAGAACACAAACCCACGTATCCATAACGTGCAAAAGCCAGCAGTCCCAAGAAACTCTCTGTGTTGTCCCCTGTTAGATGGCAGTGGTATCTGCACAACAGTTTGTTTTCTGGGCTCAGTGAGCCATCATTTACCGCCCCTAATGAAATACCCCAGGAAGATTACTTCTTGCTGGCAAATTTGGGCCTTTTTGGCCGAAGCTCTATACCCGAGTTCAGCAATTTCAGATAATTGTGCTTGGGTCCAAGACTCACAGTTTTACTTGGTGTTGGCAGCCAGTAGCAGGACATCCACATATTGAAGCAGAGTGACTTTGGGGTGCGTAGTTCTGAAGTTGTTGAGATTTCTGTGGAGGGCTGAATCAAAGAGAGTGGGGGAATTTTTGAACCCCTGTGGGTGTTTAGTCCAAGTTAGTTGACCAGACGTTCCAGTTTCTGGGTCTACCCAGTCGAAAGCAAACAGAAACTGACTATCTTTATGCAGAGTCAAGCAAAAGAAAGCATCTTTTAATTCCAGAAGAGTATACCATTTTCACTCAGCTACAGCAAACGGTTTATTGGGGGTCCAGCATGCTGGGGCTAAGAGCTCACATGAAAAGAATAGAGAGCCCTGAGAACAGCTTAAAGAGAGCTTATATACTTTTCTTGGAGAGGGCATGGAAGGAAATTTTTGATGGGTCAGGGCGAGTGGGTGGTTTGCATGCAACCAGGTGAGGGAGTACATTCTGCAGTTTGGCAGTTGGGGACAGCACATTCTGGGAACAAAATTAGCAAACAGTTCTCAAGATTTCAACAGTGTTTTGTTAAGCATACAGAAAAACAGGAAGTGACAAGTACCTATTGTATTAACCTTTCACCAAAGCAAAATGCAAAGTGAGCATGGAATACTAAAATCAACCATGTCCAGATTGCCTAATGCTCTGAAATGTCAATCCTATTGGTGTCTACATATTTGTTTCTTCCTAAGATTATACATTCAACTTCAACCATGTTGAAAATGTCTAATCCTATCACTCACCTTATACTTTACCTGAGTTTCTAATGTCTCTATTGATATCTTTTTCCTACATATTTTCTCCAGTTCATCATTATGAATGACTTTTCACATGTGCTAATATTTACATTCACTCTCTAAACGAAACAATATTGCTAATGAACTTTTGGTCCGATTCCTATACTCACCCTTTTTACTAAACCTACCGACTATCTTTCTAATCCTATGGACTATTCATTTTTGACTGGATGTTCTCTGCTACATTCAATCATCCAAGGTACAAGGTCCTATGCCATTGCATATCGATTTATCTGAGACATCTGTGCAGAACATAATTCAAAGCTAAGTATCCCACTAAAGGGCCCAATGCCCTTCAGGGCTTCAAATCGTACCTAGATTTTCTGGTTTCATACTTATATTTCACCGATATATTCTTGTGAATATTGCAGGTTCCCAATACCATTATTCATTCCGCAGAATGATGCCTAACCCAAATAGAATATGTTATTAACACTAACCATACACTGTTCTCTCAATCTAACTTTACAGAAGAGCATAGACAGAGTTGGGCTTACAATACAGGCATGTAGGTGATCTTCCAATTGCTGAGAACCTCAAAGGTTGATGCAGAAATGATCCCAGGAGAAGATGTAGGCAGATATAAAGGACCTGAGAGAGCAAAAGTCATCTTCCATTGCAAACAACCTGGTCAGGATGAAACGATGTGTCTGAATCAGCCTCTCTCTTCTTAATATAAAGAAGATGGACCAAACCAGCCCTGTGTGGAGAGCTTCTCCTCGGTCCCTATGGTTTATATACCATTCTAACTTGTGAAAGTGCCACAGGAAGTAGGGGCAGCCACTATCTCAAGGAACCCTTGGAAGCCACTGTTAGGACAAAGTGGTTGCCAAGGCAGTGACCTCATTCCGTTCCTGAAGGAATTGACCTAAGTCACATCTTTGGTGATGGAACTCCCTGAACTTGTTATCCAGGAAGCCAGGCACACAGAGCCAGTCCCAGTCCCAGTTGGCTCACTTGTTTGGATTTACCAAGGACAGAGTCTGTCTTTCTTGATACGTAATGATTTGAGGATGGCCAAATGCAAGTAGAGCTCTGAAGACGGGCCTTTCCGGAGAAAGCAGGTAGTGGTCAGCCCAGGCTCCTGACAACTTCACAGAGTTGGACAAGGAGACCGGATCTGAGACAGGACAGGCCATTTCGGGGGAACATAGTATGGTCCACCAGTCAGAGGACACTCTGGAAAGTCACAGACTCACTTGGGGGAAGGAGGGGCCTTTGTGAATGTGGGTGTGAGTTTGTGGATTTGTCTCATGTTCTCAGAATAGGTAGGAAAGTCAGTATGTTTGGTTAGGAGTGGACTGTTTCTAGAAAGTCGTTTGACAAGGTGAGTGTTTCTATGTCTGTGTATCTCACTGTGTCCGTGGTTGAAAACATTAGAAATAAGAATTCATCAATGGATGTGTCCTGTCTAGTAGAAAGCTTCCCAGCATTCATCCTGCCCATTTTAGGAATGGATTGCAGGTTTCATTATTGATGGGCAACACCTACTATCTTCCCAAGATCCTGTTTTCTTCCTGAATTCTGGCCACTCTCCAGAATAGGCTCATGGTTTTGTGTCCAAGATATGTACGACCTCCAAGCTCTGTGACATGGCCATGTACTGGATAGCTGAAGGGAATGCGAGCATCTCAGAAAACTCAGATATCAGTGTGACCAGGAAAGTCTCAGTGGAGAAACCCTGCTTTGGGCCTTTTGCTAACCTATTTGCCTGTTGCCATGAATATCAGGAAGGTCTTTGCCTCAGGCCAGCCCTTTGTGAATCCTGAAGAAAACTGTTTTCAAATGGTAATGAATGGGCATCACCTGTGGCTCTTTGCTTAAATGCTTTGTAAAGGGATGTGTCTGAATCTGCCTCTTTGCCCTGTGTGAGGTAGTGGCTTAGATTCTCAGCACCAGTTGGATCTAAAGAAAAATCCAATGTGTGCATCCAAAACCAAAATGCAAAAAAGATCAGTCATGGTGTATGAAGTCTCTCACCTTCCTCTTTTAGGTTCCTGACCTCCATCAAGTGAGAATAGGGATCCTTTGGGACAAATGAGTTCTTTCAAGCCCTGCAGAGATGATTGGGTTTTCTCATGACTCCAAATCACATGAAGAAACTATACCTGACAGTCAGTAGGCCTCAAATTGGAGAAGCAGAGCAGTATTAACGGCAGACCTATGTGATCAATCCTGGTTCAAAGAAAGGGTGTCCAGGCTACCCTGTGGTTAGGCAAATGAAGGGAAAGAGACCTTATTTTGGAAACTCTCTTAGGCTGTGACATTCATGGAAACATCCAGCCAGAGGTTATGATGAATGTATATATGGAAGAAGATGAGGGCCTTGGGGGAGTGTTTTGGTTTTAATTGTGGTCATTTGTGTGGAGTTTGGAAGAGATGACTGGGTCCACCTGGGCTTGAACTCTGATGTGATTCCCCTCAGAGACTGAGTTCTGTAACTGACCTCAAAGAAGTAATTGCTTTGGAATGGGATATGTCTTAATCAGCCTCTTGGCCCTGTGTGAGGCTGTGGCTTTGATTACCAGCACTGTAAGGATCTAAAAAAAGATCCCATGTCTGCTTCCAAAACCAAAATGACCAAAATTGCAGTCATTGTTGATGAAGTCTCTCGCCTTCCTTTGTAAGGTTCTGAAATAATAAAAGAAATTGAAATTGAAACGTAAAGAACCAGGTTCTGTAAAGTATCCAGGCTGCACTCAGAGCCTGAAATTCCTGTGGCAGTTAAGACAATTCCTGGAACTGCCCTTTAGATGTGTGTTGAAATCTTCCCTGACCACCTAGTTACTTAACAACCTCTTCTCAAAAACCATGCAGCTCAGCACATATACATCTCAGGGCTTCAACCAATCATTTTAAATGTATACCCCTTCTCAGGGCTAACGAATAGCACCCTGCCTGAACTATTCCCACCAATGAATGTGCAAATCATGTTTTAGAGTTGTTATTTGATTTTCCCACGGTATACGGTGATTTGCTAAAGGAAGCTATGATGTATGTTAAGTCCCTGCCCTCTCTAAAGAATGTATATAAAATCTGCTCATGTTGTTCTCGGGGCTCTTTGTTCCTTGCTCCTCTGAAGTGAGCTCTGAGCCCCAGCATGCCGGACCCCCAATAAACCCTTTGCTGTTTCATGAGAAATTCTCTTGGTGGTCTTTTCCTCCGACGTTCGGCCCACCTTTTCATCTGGAGGCCCTAGCTGAGAAATCCAGCAGTGACGAAAAAAAGACCCCAACGGACTCCTTTCAGAGTAAGTAAGGTGCCTCTTTCTGGTTTCAGGTTTCAGGTTAGGGCTTGGCAAAATGGCTGTCGGTGAAGAACATTAGCTCTCTGCGACAGTGGCTGACAGATGTGTCACAGAGCCACAGGCCACGTCCCTGGGGGACACTCCAGAGGACTCGGGAAATAGAGGATTAGTAGTTTCCTCAACTCGGTTATTTTTTGCTTCACGATTCGGTTTTCCAGCCCATCAGGTTTTGCTGGCTACTCAGTTTTGTTCATTGTCAGGAACTCATGTTGAGTTTACTGTCTGTCTTTATTGTCTAACCCATCATGTTTTGCCAGTTACTCAGTTCTAATCTTTGTCTTGGACTCATGTTAAACGTTTACTGTTTGTCTTTGTCTGTGTCATGTTTGTGTATTCACTGTCCCTGTTTGAGTAACTCCCATTATGGGACATTATGGGACAAAGCACTTCCATGCCTCTGTCCCTTAACCTTGATCATTGGACTGATGTCCGCTCAAGTACCAAGAATCTTTCATTTTCAGTAAAATGCCGGACCTGGCAGACTCTCTGTGCTTCAGAATTGCCCATCCTAGGAGTCGGATGGCTCCCAGAAGAATCCTTCCACTTCCCTCTAATCCGAAAAGTCAGAGATATTGTCTTTCACCGGGGCCACGTGGCCACCCAGATCAACAGCCATATACCCCTTGCCCCACGATCCTATCATTCCAACATTCTGCTCCTCCACCTCTTCCCTCCATTCTGAGTCATAAGACTGGACACTCCTCTCTCTCCTTATCCTCTACCCTCGCTCCCCAACGCACAACATGTTTCAGATGATCCTCCCGCCGCTGACTCAGCCTCTCCGCCGCTAGAGGCAATTGGGCCAGACCCAAGCCCTCCAGGGGACTTCCCCGCAGCAGCAGCAGCCCCTGCTCCCCTGAAGGAAGCTGGGCCACCTAAAAAAACCCGCAGGAGATGGATAATAGAAAACTCGGAAGCCCCTGTGATGCTCCCTCTCCATCCCTACAGGCCCATGAACCAACCCAACTGGGACCCCAACACCTTTAAATGTAGGTAGCATCTGTCCACTTATCGCCGTTCTCTAATAGTGGGTCTCTGAGCGGCCGCCAGAGGGCCGACTAATTTGTCCAAGGTAAGAGAGATTATCCAAGGGCCTAATGAGTCTCCTTCTATGTTTCTGGAGAGAATTATGGAAGCCTATAGGAAATATACTCCTTTTGATCCTCAGGCAGAAGACCAAAAGGCATCTGTTGCAATGGCCTTTATCGAGCAGACTGCCCTAGATATTAAGAGAAAGTTACAACGTCTAGATGGATTATAAAATATGACCTTAAGAGATTTAGTCAGAGAAGCTGAGAAAGCATATTATAAGAGAGAAACTGAGGAGGAAAGGGAATAGAGGAGAGAGAGAAGGAAAGGGAACAAAAGAAGGAGGAAAGAAGCAAATGGCAGAGTAAAGCATTGCCTAAGGTTCGGGTCACAGCAGCAAATAGGCCAGAAGTTAAAAAGCAGGGATACATAAAGGGTTACCTGGGCCCACGCCAAAGGCTGCCCCTGGCCTCAAATCAATGTGCCCACTGTAATAAAAAAGAACACTGGGCCAAAGAGTGCCCCCAAAAGAAGCAGCCATGCCAGCCCGCCGTGCTGACTCTAGAAGAGGACTAGAAAATTCGGGGCTCAGATCCCCTTCCCCAGCTCATAGTAACATTTGAAGTTGAGGGGAACACAGTGAACTTTGAAGTGATTACAGGAGCAGTATACTCAGCCCTTAAGACTTCACTGGCCCCCCTATCAATTAAATGGTCCCTAGTTCAAGGGGCTAATGGCAGTAGATATCGGGCTTGGACAACTAAGATGAACATGGACCTCGGAAAGGGAAAAGTCCACCACTGTTTCCTAGTAATTCCAGAATGCCCGGCCCCATTGATGGGCAGGAATCTGCTTACCAAACTCCGGACTAGAATAACCTTTAAACCTAATGGTCCCCAAGTGGAGGTTCTATAGCGTTCAGTATAAACTCCCATAGTCACATCTTTGACTATGTCCGTAGAAGATGAACATCAACTCTTTGCGCCCCATAGGACTAATCAAACAGGCAAACTACCCCATAAATGGATAAAAGATTATCCTAATGCCTGGGCAGAAACTGCTGGGTTAGTTCTAGTCATCAACAACCTCCAATAGTAGTAGAATTAAAAGCCTCTTCGTCTCCAATTAGTGTTAAACAATATCCTCTAAGCAAAGAAGCTAAGGATGGGATAAGGCCCCATATTCATAAATACCTGGCTCTTGGGGTCCTAAGGCCCTGTCAATCAGCCTGGAACACCCCCCGGTACCAGTAAGAAAGCCAGGAACTGGGGACTACCGTCCTGTTCAAGACCTAAGAGAGATCAACAACAGAGTGCAGGACATTCACCCCACAGTACCCAATCCATATAATTTGCTTAGCACTCTGAATCCGTAGCGGAAATGGTACACTGTGCTGGACTTAAAAGATGCTTACTTCTGCTCGCCTCTACATAAGAACTGTCAGTTGCTGTTAGCTTTAGAGTGGATAGACCCAGAACCTGGAACATCTGGCCAACTAACCTGGACTAG
Organism: Callospermophilus lateralis; assembly: GCF_048772815.1. Lineage (NCBI taxonomy): Eukaryota > Metazoa > Chordata > Mammalia > Rodentia > Sciuridae > Callospermophilus > Callospermophilus lateralis. Next base: position 876,836 of record NW_027514481.1, read on the forward strand.
ACTCCCATAGGGGTTCAAAAAATCCCCCACTCTCTTTGATGAAGCCCTCCACAGAGACATCAATGACTTCAAAACTGCACACCCCGAAAGTCACCCTACTCCAATAGTGGATGATCTTCTACTGGCAGCTGACACCAAGGAGACCTATGAGTCTGGGACCCAAGCACTATTATTCGAGCTTGCTCGGCTTGGATATAAGGCTTCTGCCAAAAGGCCCAAATTTGTCAGCAAGAAGTAATCTTCCTGGGTTATTCTCTCAGGGGTGGCAAACGATGGCTCCCTGAGCCCAGAAAAAAAAACTGTTGTGCAGATACTGCCCCAATCTAATAAGAGAAAACTCAGAGAGTTTCTTGGGACTGCCAGCTTTTGCAGGTTATGGACTCCTGGGTTAACATCTTTGGCTGCCCCTTTATACCCGCTGATAAAGGGGGATGCCCACTTCCAATGGACCCCTGAGCACCAACAAGCTATTGATAATGTCAAAAAAAGATGCTGCTATCTGCTCCGGCCTTAGCACTCCCAGATGTAGAAAACCCTTCACTCTCTACATCGAGGAAAAGAAAGGAATAGCACGTGGAGTGCTCACTCAGTCTTTTGGACCTTGGAAAAAGCCAGTAGCGTATTTATCCAAAAAACTGGACCCAGTGGCTAGCGGGTGGCCCCATTGCTTAAGTGCTATAGCAGCGGCAGCCCTTCTAATAAAAGATGCTCATTAATTAACGTTGGGACAGAAGCTAACCATTATATCCCCCCATGCCCTGGAGAGCATGATCTGTTAGCCTCCAGAGAGGTGGCTATCAAACTCCAGAATAAACCACTACCAGAGCCTCTTGCTTGACAAAGACAGAATAACTCTGGGACCCCCTGCTCCACTCAACCCACCTACACTGCTGCCAGAAGAATCATCAGGACCCGTCACTCATGAGTGTCAACACATACTGGCAAGGAAACCAGTATACAACAAGACTTGAAGGATCAGCCACTGCCTCGACCTGAAGTCGTATGGTTTACGGATGGCGGCAGCTTCCTCCAAGATGGTAAGCAGCGGGCTGGAGCAGCAGCAGTTAGCAAAACTAATTTCATCTGATACTCGGGTCTCCCAGAAGGGACATCAGTCCAAAAAGCAGAACTGATTGCCCTTATGAAAGCATTGGAACTAGCAACAGGCAAAAGGGCCACCATATAAACTGTTAGCCACTATGCATTTGCCACTGTTCATATGCATGGGACTATTTACCAACAATGGGGGCTATTAACCTCTGCGGGAAAGAAATAAAGAATAAAGATGAGATCCTCCACCTTCGCTCAGCAGTGCAGGGCCATAAGGAACTAGCTATAGTGCACTGTCCAGGGCACCAGAAGAGAAACAATCCCGTGGCAGTTGGAAACAGAAGGGCAGATGAGGAAGCTTAATTGGCAGCCCTAAACGGAGTGACTCTGTTAACTTTTTTCACACCGGGGGGAACAAAAATCAGGAGACTTGGCCGCCCCGGAACATTCAGGCAACTTATCATCTGAGGAGACAGATACAGAACTCTGGGACCCTACAGAGCCAAGTTTACAATTTCAAAAAGCCCACCTTTATGTCAAAGATGTACACCAGCTCAACCACTTAGGCTCAAAAAAGTTATAAGCACTCTTAAAGGACCGAATAAAGGACTTATTATTGACTGACTCACAGAGGAAAAAAATATCTGAGCTTGTGACTAGAGCTTTTCAAGTCTTCCAATTAGTTAATACTTTCCCATCCAAGAGTCCTGCAGGGATGCGCATATGAGGAACCAGACCAGGACAATTCTGGGAAGTGGACTTTACTCAAATTAAGCCAGCAATGTATGGACTTAAATATCTCCTAGTCTTTGTAGATACTTTTTCAGGATGGGTCGAAGCCTTCCCCATGAAGAAAGAAACAGCTCAGATGGTGGTCAAAAAGATCCTAGAAGACAGTTTTCCAAGGTTCGGCCTGCCTAAGGTAATAGGGTCTGATAACGGACCGGCATCCATGGCCAAGGTAAGTCAGGGATTTTCCAGGACCCTGGGGATTAATTGGAAGTTATTTTGTGCTTATAGACCCCAGAGCTCAGGACATAGAGAAACGACGAATAGAACCATCAAAGAGACTTAACGAAAATAATCTTGGAGACCGGCATAAAAAATTGGACTATGCTCCTACCTCATGCACTTTTTCGTGCAAGAAATACCCCTCCGCCTCTTTGTGTAACCTCACCCCTTATGAAATTCTCTACGGTGCCCCTCCTCCATTAAGGGACCTAACCCCAACTCTGAGATTAATGATTCCTTCAACAGCCCCTTGCTAGACAGACTTAAAGCCCTTGAACAAACCCAGCACCCAGCGATACCTGTGAAAACAGTTGGCCACTGCTTATCATCCTGGAGACGAGGGAACTCCACATTGATATCAAGTGGGAGACTTCGTCTACATGAGACAGTGTCAGGTGTCATCCCTGGAACCCTGATGGAAAGGACCATACCAGGTGCTGCTTATAACACCTACAGTGGTGAAAGTGGATGGGATCACTTCCTGGATCCATACCTCCCATCTCAATCCTGCGCCCTCTCCAGACTCTGGCTGGAAACTGGAACAGACTGGTAACCCTCTCAAGTTGCATGTCCGTGGTGTGGGTAGGGCTATGGATTCTTCCCCTGACCACCAGCAGTCCTAATCCCCATCAGCCTGTTCAGCAACAATGGCAAGTTTTATAAATCCTACTGGGCAAGTAGTGTGGTCTATTTCACATACAGCCCCCTTATGGACTTGGTGGCCATCTCTCCACCCGGATATTTGTCAGCTTGCCATAGGCCTCTCTGACTGGGATCTCCCTGACATAGTGGACCCCACACAAATGCCACTCAAACCCAAACCAGGGCAACATAGACCAACTTACCCCATGAATTATTGATGTCATCTCCCCCAGCTCAGGTGTAAACTAGCCAGTCTTGTGTATTAAGTGTGCCCAGCTGATTTCTGAAGTCACAAACAGGCCCAAACCTGTGGAGGACCCAGTGACTTTTATTGTAGATCTTGGGGTTGTGAACACACGGGACCTACATTGTGAAACGCAAACTCCCCAGACAGTATGATTTGGGTAGGATGAAATGACATCTGGATTGATCCCAATAAATGTGCCGCTATCCAAGTGGTGTCAAAAACTTGCTGTGGAAAAAATAGTCTATGTTACCCCCTCAATATAACTTTCACTTCCAAAGGAAGGGGCTACCTCAGAACAACATGGCCTATGGGAAATACTTGGGGAATGCGATTCTATATTAATGGCCCTGGTTATGACTTTGGTCTCTGGTTCACCATCCGGCTTAAAAAGGAAGAAAATCCCACAGCAATAGGGCCCAATCCCCTCAAGTCAGGAATTAAGCCTCCTCAACCTCCCATGCCTAGATCTACCAAAACCCCTCTACCATATCATACTTCGCAGTTTCCATCTTTGCCTACTTCCCCAGTCCAGAGTACAGCTGACTCCTCCCCCTGGGAACTAATTAAAGGAACCTTTATGGTACTGAACTCCACACAGTCAGAACTCCTTGCATTTCAGCCCAGGTATTTGACAGCTCTGTACATTATTGTATAATGGTGCAGATACTCCCCAGGGTGCTCTATCATGATGCAGAATCCTTTGAAGGTCTACTAGGGGGACAACCAACCCGATTTTGCCGGGAGTCAGTGTCCCTTACTCTAGCCATCCTATTGGGGCTAGGAGCTGCTGCAGGAGTGGGTACAGGAACAGCTGATATGATCCATGGGTCACCACAAATGGCCTGATTAGAAACAGCAATAAATCAAGACTTGAAGACGTTAGAGACCTCCATCACACTTTTGCAGGAATCCTTAACCTCTCTCTCTAAAGTTGTTTTACAGAACAGTCGAGGATTAGACCTCCATTTTTTGAGGGAGGGGGACCTCTGTGCTGTACTGAGAGAAAAATGCTGTTTTTATGCTGACCATACTGGAGTTGTAAAATAATCCATGAGTAAATTGAGAAAATTCCTTGTAGAGCACCAGAGAGAAAGGGAGATTCAACAAGTGTGGTTTGAGTCATGATATACCCAGTCCCCCTGGTTAACTACACTCCTATCAGCCTTAGCTGGACCCCTGATCATGCTTATGGTGTTGATAACTGTGGGACCTCGTTTGCTTAACTACATAGTTTTCTTTCTCCAGGCTCAGATTGGGCAGGTAAAACTCATGGTAATCAGACAGAAATACACTTCACTGGCAGAAATAGAATGTGAGACCCCACAATAATTATGATTCATTACTTTTAAGATTAAAAGTAGGCAGAAAAAGGAGTGAGAAATGAAAGAATTAATGAAATTGAAATTGAAACGTAAAGAAACAGGTTTTGTAAAGTTTACAAGCTGTGCTCAGAACCTGAAATTCCTGTGTCAGTGAAGACAATTCCCGGAACTGCCCGTTAGATGTGTTGAAATCTTCCCTGACCACCTAGTTACTTAACAACCCCTTCCCAGAAACGGTGCATGTCAGCACATATACATCTCAGGGCTTCAACGAATCAGTTTAAATGTATACCCCTTCTCAGGGCTGACCAATCACCCCCTGCCGGAACTGTTCCCGCACATGAATGTGCTAATCATGTTTTACAGTTGTTATTTGATTTTCCCACAGTATATGATTGTCGCGACCCCTTGCCCGCAAGGAAGACGCAACTCAGAAATCTTCTTTCAGCAGTTTATTCAGGCCTTGATTAAAGTATCTTCTAGTGACCCCCCTCCTCCCGAGCGCCCAAGCACAGTCTAATAAAGCCTCCCACGTACCAATCTTAAGCCGCCACATGGATCTTTCTCATAGGGTAGCAAGGGATAGCGTGCCAACTCTCCATAAAAGGAGTTGCTTACTACAGGCCACAATGGAAGCCGGCGCCATCTTCTAATGGCGGCCACAATCTACAACAATGGCTTACCACAGTTCCCCCTTCTATTTTATAAAACAATGCAGGCGAAAGTAGAGGTCCTATCCCACTGTGCAGAAGCGGCTGCAATGTATGGTTCAGTCCTAAGGAGGCGCCTTCCCCAGACCTGACCCCATATCAGCCGACGCCTTTTTTCGTAGGGCGGGGGCGTGGACGTCAAACCCGCATGCAATAGGACATGCTTTCCTTGAGGTCCGTTGAGGGATCACTCAAGTGCAGTGCTTTGCCTCGCATCCTGCATCTTGACGACGGCGAGAAGTAGGGCAACACAGGTAGCCTGGTAACAAAAACAAATTTTTAGTTGGCAACACAATCCCTAAGGCCCAGAGGAAAGTAAAGAGTCTGTAGCCGAGAAGAAAGACCAGTCCTAAAACCCATCTGCGTGCAATGGTAACAAGACCTGCAGAGTGCAAGGGCTATTCAGTACTGGGGGAGAATAAGAAAGAGGACATGCCAATCCCAGTGCACTGTGAAATTAACTTGGGGTGCAATGGCCATGCCCAGAAAATCACTGTTTAAGATGCACAAGCCAGATTTGCGGAGACATGCCATTTTCCAAGGCCGCAAGAGCCTATACAATCATAGCCTTCTCCTGTGTATGGCGAGTTTTAAGGCGACAGAGAAGCCACAAACAAAGTATAATACCGAAGCAACACATTGCCCCCAAAATGCCCACTCCCACCCACTCCTTAAAGAAGGAAAAGGCAGAAGATAGCCAACTGGTGAATTGACCCAAAGTCACTGGTTCGACACGGGTACTATTCAAAACAGCAATTTGAGTTAGTTGAGATTGGAGTAAGTTTTCTGCTTCCATGGACCAGGTTCCAGATAAATATTTCCCGATGATGTGGGAGGCATTCCTGGAATCATTAAATCTGACAGAGGTTATACATAAATGTGCACGTTGATCAACACAACCTAAATATACTAGATCAGACAATTTCTCAACTTGATCTTGAAGCAGATTTATCCTTTGATTAGCAGCCAGAATCCCAGATAAAATGTGTTGATTAATTCTACTTTGAGATGTACGTATGGTGGATGTTTGTTGAATAACCTCATTAAGAGTGGCAGCAGTTTGTACTTGGCTGGCCATGGCTACTCCAGCTGTAACTGCTGCAGCAGCAGATACCGCCACAGCTGTCACTAACTGCCATAATACCAAAATCTTTACGGGCTCTAATCAGTTCAACAATAGGAAAAGATTCCGGATCCACAGTAACTGGGATCGGGACAAAGGTTGGAATTTTCATAATCACTGCCACAGTCCAAGAGCCATTCCAACACTCAGTTAAATAACAGGTAACATTAGAACAATTAAGCATCCCCTGTGATGTATCATTAGCCAAAAGAAACAGGAACGGAGATTGGAGACAGACTGCTGCAGAGGATAACGTAGCATTACTTAATTGTGAGTTATGTGAAATATTTCCAAGTCTCCTACCTCGATCCGAGTCTTGGATACTACCAGAAACATTAAACAACCAGCTTTTGACTCCTCGTAATTGAGCCAAAGTGGAGATATCAGCTGTGGCTCCCTTTTCATTGGAAATTAACCATTGAAACCAAGACCAACCTGTTCCTATAGAGGAATTACAGTTGGAAGAATTATATAAGTATCTTTTATGAGAGGGGGAAAGAGAGAAACCCTTAGAGACCTGATGTTTCTCCCAAGAGTGATCTTGACAAGGCGTGAATGTTTGGGGGGGTATCCTGTTTGTTGATTAGCAAACTTGCCTTGTCCCAAAAGCATATCCTTATCCTAGGCAGGGCGTCTCGCTGCATGATTTTGAGCAGCTTGCTCTACTGCACCCTCTAGCATAAATGCTCTCCAATCCAAAATTTCCCTGGGGAGACACAAGCGCAGACTAGATTAGCCCAATCTGAAGGAGTCATACAAAATCTAGCAAGTCCCTCCACCTGAGTAAGAGTGAAAGCGGCATCCACGCCATAAGTGCGGACAGATTCCGCCAAGGTTTTAATTATCTTAAAGTCTAAAGGCTCATGATATCTTCCCCTGTTATTGTCCTGAAATACAGGGTATGCAAGTCCCATATCTGTATTAACTGTCCTCCAAACTTGCGCATGATAAGATCTCCCGGAATTTTGGCTCCCCCCCACATACGGGGGTGGGGCAACCGGCACCATATCTTTTTCGAGATATTCTACCTCCTCCTCCTCAGAGTGTTGTTGACCAATATTGGATCCCGTCCCCTTTTTACAGTAGGCCTGCGTGCCCTGTAACCCTTGTTTCTTTTTCTTCATTTTTATCTTGCGTAGTTGTTGTAGGAATATATCAAGGTCCTCAGAACTCTCTGAGCCGCTTGTGTTCGCAGGCGTTTTTAATTCAGCCAAGTCTGGGTAGAGCCTTCTCCTATTTTTAGTTTCAGGCTCTTTTGCCTTCTCACTACTCTTACTCCCAATGCTCTCTGCCACTTCACTATGTGATCCTTCAGACTTTTCCTCATGTAGTTGCTCAAGAACAGCTTGACCCTCACTCACAGCTTTCTGGCATTTACTATCTACTATACATCCTCTAACTAACTTACAAAGTGGTATAACACCACCCTCTAAGGTACCTTGTTCACGAGCGAAATCTAGATCTTTCCCTAATTTGTCCCAGCTAGGTATAGTAAGGCTGCCCGAAAATGCAAACCACGGTGCAGCAATATCTGTCTTCTGTAAAAATCTCTGTAAAGTACTACGTTTCACTTCTAGTCCCTTGGAACGTAACAGGCCATGTAGGACCAGGAGAAGCAGACTTGAAGATGTGGCACCCATGACACAACAAAAGACACACAAAAAACAAAAGTGAAAGTACACAGTGCAGCTGCAATAAAATGTAACGCTCTCTCTTGCTTTACAGAGGAGCTGCCCTGCTTTGATCGCGGATCCCACTTACCTGGGACTAATCCCCGCTTTGATCGTGGATCCCACTTACCTGGGACTAACCGGTGCACCACACCTGACTACTGAAAGTTCTGGTTCCCGGGTCTCGGCACCACTTGTCGCGACCCCTTGCCCGCAAGGAAGACGCAACTCAGAAATCTTCTTTCAGCAGTTTATTCAGGCCTTGATTAAAGTATCTTCTAGTGACCCCCCTCCTCCCGAGCGCCCAAGCACAGTATAATAAAGCCTCCCACATACCAATCTTAAGCCGCCACGTGGATCTTTCTCATAGGGTAGCAAGGGATAGCGTGCCATCTCTCCATAAAAGGAGTTGTTTACTACAGGCCACAGTGGAAGCCGGCGCCATCTTCTAATGGCAGCCACAATCTACAACAATGGCTTACCATATATGTTGATTTGCTAAAGGAGGCTATGATGTATATAAAGTCCCTGCACTCTCTAAAGATTGTATATAATATCTTCTCAAGTTGTTCTTGGGGCTCTTTGTTCTTTGCTCCTCTGAAGTGAGCTTTGAGCCCCAGCGTGCTGGACCCCAATAAACCATTTGCTGTGGCATGAGACAATAGGTGCTTGGGTTTTCTCATGTCTCCAAATCATATAAAGAATCTATACCTGACAGTCAGTAAGCCTCAAATTGGAGAAGCAGTGCAGTATTAGCAGCAGGGCTATTTGATCACTCCTGAATCAAAGGAAGGGTGTTCAGGCCACCCAATGCCCTTCTGGACTTCAAATATTACCTAGATTTCTGTTTTCATACTTATATTTCACCAGTATATTCTTGTAAATATCGCAGGTTCCCAATACCTTAATTCATCCCACAGAATGATTCCTAAACCAAATCGAACCTGTTATTACCCTTAAACATGCAATATTTCCTCAATCTAACTTAACAGAAGAACAAGGATATTGTTGGTCTTACAATACAGGAATATAGGGGATCTTCCACCTGCTGAGAACCTCAAAGTTCCATGCAGAAATGATCCCTGAAGAAGATGTAGACACCTATGAAAGACCTGAGAGAGCAAAAGTCAACTTCCATGTAAAACAACCTGGTCAAAATGAAGGGATGTGTCTAAAAGCCTCTCTCTTCTTAATGTAGATTAAATCGACCAAACCAGGCCTGTGTGGAGAGCTGTTCCCGGGTGCCTATGGTTGATATACCATTCTATCTTGTGAAAGTGTCACAGGAAGTATGGGCAGCCTCCATCTCATGGAACCCTTGGAAGCAACTGTTAGGACAAAGTGGTTGCCAACGCAGTGACCTCATTCAGTTCGTGAAGGAAGTGACCTATCACACTTCCTTGGTGATGGAACTCTCTGAACTCGGGATCCAGGAAGCCAGGCACCCAGAGCCAGTCCCAGTCCCAGTTCCAGTGGTCTCACTTGTTTGGATTTACCAAGGACAGAGTCAGTCTTTCTTAGTACCTACTGAAGTGAGAATGGCCAAATGCCAGGAGAGCTCTGAAGAGGGGCCTTTTCTGAGAAAGCAGATAGTGGCTCAACCATGGCTCCTGACAACTTCACAGAGTTGGCAAAGAAGACCAGTTCTGAGATAGGACAGGCCATTTTGGTGGAACATAGTATGGCCCAAAAATCAGAGGAAACTCAGGATACTCACAGACATACTTGGGGGAAGGAGGTTCCATTGTGGGTGTCGGTGTGAGTTTGTGGTTTTGTCTCATGTTCTGAGAATAGGTAGGAAAGGCGGTTTGTTTGTTTGGACTGGAATGTTTCTAGAAAGTCGTTTGACAATGCGAGTGTTTCTATGTCTGTGTATCCCACTGAATCTGTTTTTGTAGACATTTGAAAAGCGAATGCATCAATGGTTGTGTCCTGTCTAGTAGAAAGCTTCCCCGCATTCATCTTGCCAAATTAAAGAATCAAGAGCTGCTTGCCTTATGGATGGGCAACACCTATTATCTTCCTAAGTTCCTCTTTTCTTCCTGAATACTGGCCACTCTCCAGAATAGCCTCATGGTATTATTTCCAAGATATGTACCACCTCCAAGCTCTGTGACATGATCATGTACTGGAAAGCTGAAGGGAATGAGAGCATCTCAGAAAACTCAGATATCAGTGCAACCACTAAAGTCTCAGTGGAGAAACACTACTTTGGACTTTTGTTCTGTTGTCCTGAATGTCAGGAAGGTGTTTGCCTCAGGCCACCCCTGTGTGAAACCTGAAGAAATCAATGTTCAAATGGAAAAGGATGGGCGTCACCTGTGGCTCTTTGCTTAATTGCTTTGGAAATGGATGTGGCTGAATCAGCCTCTTTGCCCTGTGTGAGGCAGTGGCTTAGATTCTCAGCACCTGATGGATCTAAAGAAAGTTTCCAAGTGTGCATCCAAAACCAAAATGGCCAAAAGAGCAGTCATTGTGGATGAAGTCTCTCGCCTTCCTCTGTAAGCTTCCTGACCTCCATCAAGTGAGAATAGGGATCCGTTGGGTCAAACCAGTTCTTCAAAGCTCGGCAGAGGCTAGCCAATAGGTGCTTGGGTTTTCTCAGGACACCAATTCACATAAAGAATCTATACCAGACAGTCAGTTGGCCTCAAACTGGAGAAGCAGAGCAGTATTAAAGAAGGGCTATTTGATCACTCTTGGTTCACAGGAAGGGTGTCCAGGCCACCCTGACTTTAGGCAAATGAGGGGCAAGGGAGCTTATTTTGTACACGGTCTTGGGCTGCGCCCGTCATGGAAACCTCTAGCCAGAGGTTATTCAGAGTGTCTATGTTGAAGAAGATGAGGGCCATGTGGGAGTGTTTTGGTTTTAATTGTGGTCATTTGTTGGTGGTTGGAAGAGAATCCTGGGTCCACCTGGGCTGGAATTCTGGTGTGATGCCCCTTAAAGACTGAGTTCTGGAACTGACCTCAGAGAAGTATTGCCATGAATTGTGTTGGGATTTTAGGTGGCCATGCATGAGAGTCGCCATTGGAAACTGAGATCTAAGCCTGGGGTGGCTATTCACCAAGCACTGTCAATCTCAGCCAGGACATCACATGATTTTATTATGAAAGACTTGGCAGCCATTGTTGACAGTCAAAACACACATGGACCTCACATTGTAGACCTCAATGGGCCTGGCTTCATGTGGCCTTTTGGCCACACTTTGGGAAGCCTTGCCTCTGAGAATTCTCCAGAGGTTTCCTTGAAATGTGCTTCCTAAAAATTTAATGGTTCCTGAATGAATTGAAACCCAGTTTCTCCAACTTCATCCTTGAAAAATTTCTAGATAAATACCATGAAATTTTTGAAATTTCCATGACCAGGTGGCACTGGAGAAACTTTGGATGTCCTGTTGCTGATCAAGAGTGTACCAGACAGTGCCTTCCTTGACTGGGTTTCATGAAAATGGTGTAGAACAGAGCTGCCAGTATGGTGGAGCCTGCTGAGTAGTGGGCCCAGAGCTGTGGTGTGCAGTTGTGTGATAAAACATCTGTGGTGGGGTCATGTGGATCTTACTTCGGCTTCCAAATGCTTGTGATTGACATGGTGCAGCCAGCAGACTTTTGTATATTAAGCCATCTTGTTAGATGGAGAGTTTTCAGGGCAATGTTCAGAATCAAGTTGCTATGGTCAAGGGGGCAAGCAATGTGGCATAGAAGCCTGATTGGTGCATTCTCCATCAGACCCTTACCCACCACACGTGACAGAACTCCCTCCAGCACTGTGTTCCAGTTGAACTCCTTGTATTTTGTGAAGCAAATACCAAACTCCCAGTGCAGCAACAAGAAACACAATAAAATTGGAGAATGACCAAATGGCTTCACAGTCTACACGGAAAGATTCTTAGACCCCAGTGGCCACAGCTTACCCACAAAGAGAGAATTCAGCACTGCTGCCTCATGTTCATTGGAAAATAAGAAACCATGTCCTCCATGTAACATAGATGCATACACAGCTTTGATGATCTCACTACAAAGGAAGCTAAAGCTCCTGAAAACAACATATATTTCAAGTGTACAATCTCAAAGACAGTTTCCCAGATGTCTTGAGGCCTGCACACTTCCATGTTTGTGGAGTGTTTACAGTCTCCATTACTTTTGGAAACTCCTCTACCACCTCCAGTGTTGTGAACTCCCGAGCATTTTCCATTCCAGATATGTATTCATAGATTTTCTAACTCTTCTCCTCTAATTGTATCTTACTTGGGGCGAAGGTAATGTCAAGGCATTGTTCTGGATGAGAGTGGGAAGATTTTTTTGTAGCACATATTTGCATACACATTGGATTCATTTTCCAATTATTCATTCAAAATACTTAATCCCTCATAGTAACCCACTCCCTACTAGACTCTGACTACAAATCCTAATATGATGGATAAAAATAGACCAAACCAAATTGAAATACAAGCAGTTCAGAGGATGCCAGGTGTACATTTGGACGTTCCTTTTGCATTATATATGGTAGGAGTTTTAAATCTAGTGAATTTTTGTTGAAACACTTCTCCATGTGTTTTTAAAGTTAACAAATATGTGAATTCATGTCTCCATTTCTCTGTAGCCTAATCAGCACATATATTTTTATATGCACATATAGAATCCTACCTGGTACCACACGTACATTCTTGTGAGGTGGCTGACTTGGCAGATACAAATTGTAAGAAGAGATCACTCCTGTTAAACACTGTTGGAACTGAAAATTCAACCTATGCGTGAGTATCCTAGCTGAACAACATTATACATAAATTCATGTTCAGTGAAATGAATATTTTTAGATCTGTGGATGATATATATTTCATGGTGAATTTCATTTGGCTTGTATATTAATACTTTTTAATTTCTGTGTGTGTATTTTAATGTCTGTATATATGTATATATATATATATATATATATATATATATATATATATATATATATATATTCCAGAGTTTTCAAAATATGAAATAAATGTATCTTATTATGTACTCCCTAAATTCATTAATATTTAAGTGCGTATTTATAATCAACTTTTCATAAAATTATTCTAAGACATATTCATCCTCCTGAAATACGTATTTGTTTCCTAGTACTGAAAACTAAGTTCAGTGAATTGTGCATACATATCCTAATATTTTTACACTAATTGACCCAGGTTAATATAAATGCAAGTAGATTCCTATGGGACATGATGTGTATTTTGACGTTCATTTTTTTTCAACACTTGTACATTACTATTTCCTCAGTTTATGCACATCATAAGATATATATTTCATCCACAAGTTCACAAATTTAAAGGCTTTTGTTTCACTTTCAATCACTTCCTGCTTCAGAACACTTGTATTCCTCCAGGTTACATGACTGGTTTTTCATGAGACTTCTTTCCAAACACATTATTTTCGATTTCCACAATTATCTTTGAAGCAAAACTCACACATTCTTCATGATAAACCATAACCCTAATATTACCATTAGATGTATAACTGGTTTGAATGAATGGATATATATCAATATAAGGTTTCCTGTATATTTTCAGATATCAACTCGAACCATTATTTAAGTTGGAACCAGTTATATTATTTATTTACATTATGGTCTATTCATGCATTATTTCTATATTCATAGACACAGTGTACACCTATTTGTATTCAAAATACTAATTTACACGTCTTCAAAATACTGTTCCTAGAAATGGTGAAAGAAATACTCATGTCACCTGATCTACATATACATTTTATCACAGTAATACTCTGGAAACAAAAAGCAAATGTCACACTTATGATTGTACTAAAGCCTAAATGGAAATTGAACATGGATTACTAAAATCATCGATGTTCAGGTTGCCTATTGCTCTCAAATGTCGATCCTATTGGTGACTACATATTTGTTTCTTTCTAAGATTATATATTCAACCTCAAACCTGTTGAAAATGTCTAATCCTATTACTCACCTTATACTTTGCCTGATTTCCTAATGTCTCTATTGATATATATTTTCCCCAGTTCATCATTGTGACTGCCTCTTAACATGTGCTGATATTTACATTCACTCTCTACATAAAACCCTATTGCTAAAGACCATTTTGTCCAAATCCTATACTCACTCATCTTTCTAAAACTACCGACTATCTTTCTAATCCTAACAACTATCCCTTTTTGACTGCATGTTCTCTTCGACATTCAATCATCCAAGGTACAATGTCCTATACCATTGTATATTGATTTATCTGAGACATCTGTGCAGAAATTAATTCAAAGCTAAGTATCCCAATCAAGGGCACAATGCCCTTCTGGGCATCAAATCTTACCTAGATTTCTGTTTTCATATTTATATTTCAACTGTATATTTTGTAAATATCGCATGTTCCCATAACCATTATTCATCCTGCAGAATTATTCCTAACCCAATCGAACATGTTGTTAACCCTAACCATACACTGTTCGCTCAATCTAACTTTACAGAAGAGCAGGGAAAGAGTTGATCTTTCAATACTGGATTGTAGGGTATCTTCCATCTGATGAGAACCTCAAAGGTCCATGCAGAAATGATACGTGGAGAAGAAGAAGGCAGCTATAAAGGACCTGAGAGAGCAAAAGTCATTTTCAATGTTAAACAACCGGGTCAGGATGAAGAGATGTATCTGAATCAGCCTTTCTCTTCTTAATGTAGAGAAGATGGACAAAACCAGGCCTGTGAGAAGAGCTGTTCCCGGGTGCCTATTGTTGATATACCATTCTAACTTGTGAAACTGTCTCAGGAAGTACGGGCAGTCTCCATCTACTGGGACCCTTAGAAGCAGATATCAGTACACACTTCCTTGGTGATGGAACACTCTGAACTTGGGATCCAGGAAGCCAGGCACCCAGAGTCAGTCCCAGTCCCAGTACCAGTGGTCTCAAATGTTTGGATTTACCAAGGACAGAGTCAGTCTTTGTTGGTACCTACTGAAGTGAGAATGGCCAAATGCCAGGAGACCTCTGAAGAGGAGCCTTTTCTGAGAAAGCAGGTAGTGGCTCAACCATGGCTCCTGACAACTTCACAGAGTTGGTGAAGAAGACCAGATCTGAGACAGAACAGGCCATTTTTGGGGAACATAGTATGAACCACCAGTCAGAAGACACTCAAGATATTCACCAACATACTTGGGGGAAGGAGGTGCCGTTGTGGGTGTTGGTGTGAGTTTGTGGTTTTGTCTCTTTTCTGAGAATAGGTAGGAAAGACTGTTTGTTTGTTTGGACTGGAATGTTTCTAGAAAGTCGTTTGACAACGTGAGTGTTTCTATGTCTGTGCATTCCACTGTATCTGTGGTTGTAGATATTTGAAAAGCGAATGCATCAATGGTTGTGTCCTGTCTAGTAGAAAGCTTGCCAGCATTCATCCTGCACAATTAAAGAATGGAGAGAGGCTTGCCTTATGGATGGGCAACACCTACTATCTTCCTAAGTTCTTGTTTTCTTCCTGAATACTGGCCACTCTCCAGAATAGCCTCATGGTTTGGTTTCCAAGATATGTACCACCTTCAAGATCTGTTACATGGCCATGTACTGGATAGCTGAAGAGAATAGAAGCATCTCAGAAAACTCACATATCAGTGTGACCATTAAAGTCTCAGTGGAAAAACACTGCATTGGGCCTTTCGCTTACCTATTGTTCTGTTGTCCTGAATGTCAGGAAGATCTTTGCCCCAGGCCACCACTTTGTGAAGCCAGAAGAAAAGAGTTTTCAAATGGAAATGAATGGGCATCACCTGTGGCTCTTTGCTTAATTGCTTTGGAAAGAGATGTGGCTGAATAAGCCTCTTTGCCCTATGTGAGGCAGTGGCTTAGATTCTCAGCACCTGATGGATCTAAAGAAAGTTTCCCAGTTTGCATGCAAAATGAAAATGGCCAAAAGAGCAGTCATTGTGGACGAAGTCTCTCGCCTTCCTCTGTAAGCTTCTTGACCTCCATCAAGTGAGAATAGGGATCCTTTGTGTCAAATCAGTTCTTCAAAGCCCTACAGAGGCTAGCACATAAGGGCTTGGGTTTTCTCATGACACCAATTCACATAAAGAATCTATACCAGACAGTCAGTAGGCCTCAAATTAGAGAAGCAGAGCAGTATTAAGAGCAGGACTATTTGATCACTATTGGTTCACAGGAAGGGAGTCCAGGCCACCCTGACTTTAGGCAAATGAGGGGCAAGGGAGTTTATTTGGAAAACTGTCTTGGGCTGTGCCCCTCATGGAAACCTCCAGCCAGAGGCTATGAAGAGTGTCTATGTGGAAGAAGATGAGGGCCATTTGGGAGTGTTTTGGTTTTAATTGTGGTCATTTGTGTGGTGGTTGGAAGAGATGACTAGGTCCACGTGGCTTGAACTCTGGTGTGATTCCCCTTACAGACTGAGTTCAGGAACTGACCTCAGAGAAGTATTGCCATGAATTGTGTTGGGATTTTAGGAGACCACGCATGAGAGTTGCCTTTGGAAACTGAGATCAATGCCCAGGGTGGCTTTCCGCAGAGCATTGTCAATCTCTGCCAGGGCATCACATTATTTTATTCTGAAAGACTTGGCAGCCATTGTTGACAGTCAAAACACACATGGGCCTCACATTGTAGACCTCAATGGGCCTGGCTTCATGTGTCCTTTTGGCCACACTTTGGGAAGCCTTGCCTCTGAGAGTTGTCCAGAGTTTCCTTGAAATGTGCTTCCTCAAACATTAATGGTTTCTGAATGAATTGAAACCCACAATTTCTCCAACTTTATCCTTGAAAAATGGCTAGATAAATACAATGAAATTTTTGAAATTTTCATGACCAGGTGGCACTGGAGAACCTTTCAATGTCCTCTTACTGATGAAGTGTGTACCAGACAGTGCCTTGATCGACTGGGTTTCATGAAAATGATGTAGAACAGAGATGCCAGTATGTTGGAGCCTGCTGAGTAGTGGGCCCAGAGCTGTGGTGTGCACGTGTGTGATAAAACATCTGTGGTCGGGCCATGTGTATCTGACATTGACTTCCAAATGGCTTGTGGCTGACATTGTGCAGCCAGGAATCACTTATATGTCTGATAACTCTCCATATAAGGCATCTTGTTATATGGAGATGTTTCAGGACAATGTTCAGAATCAGGTGCTATGGTCAAGGGGACAAGCTATGTGGGATAGAAGCCTGGTTGATGCATTCTCCTGCAGACCCTGATCTATTTCATGTGACAGAACTCTCTCCAGCACTGTGTCCCAGCTGAATTCCTTGTATTTTGTGAAGCAAATAACAAACTCCCAGTGCAGCAGCAAGAAACACCATGAAAAGTGGAGGATGACCAAATGGCTTCACAGTCCACACGGGGAGTCACTTAGCCTTCAGTGGCCACAGTTTACCTACAAAGAGTGAATTCAGCACTGCTGCCTCATGTCCTTTGGAAAATAAGAAACCATGTCCTCCACGTCACATAGATGCAGATCCAGCTTTAATGGTCTCATTAGAAAGAAAGCTAAAGCTCCTGACAACAACATATATGTCAAGTGCCCATCCTCAGAGGCAGTTTCTAAGGAAGTCTTTAGGCCGGCAGAGCTGCATGTTTGATAGCGTTTACCTATTAGACCAGGATGCAAGAAAAGACCACTGACTCCAATTAAAATCAAGTTAAAGCAAGCTTATAATTTCCACTGCCCAGGTGGCCTCTCCCTCCCAAAACAGTGGGAACAAGACAGCCACCCAAATTTCCTACAGCCCAGGTTTATAACCCAGAATTTTACACTACAGGGGGGTTACAAATATCAGAACTCTGACAAGCATCACACTAATCGTAGTTTATATATATATATATATATATATATATATATTTATATATATATATATATATTTTTTTTTTTTTTTTTTGCTGGCCCCAACATCAGAATTTATGAAAACCATTAGAACCTCAGAGAGGGTCATTGTCTGGCCAGGGAAGGCCAATATTTATGAGGTGTCAATAAAGTTTCATAGAGGGCTGTTCCTGGTCAAAGTGCCAGGCATGGGTGAGTTCAAGGCCACGGGCAGGCATTCCAAGCACGTTCAGAATTTGGTGTAATTTATAGTTAAGCCAAAATTTTCTTTTCATGGCTTTGTGGCAAGATGGATCCAAATTTTAATAAAAGATCAGGTTGGGTCTATCATTCCCCCCTTTTCTAATGTGTCCCTTTCAAATCTTTGATAGGGTAGGGGAAGAGCACTGAGGGAATTTTAATACCTCACGTAACAGTCTCCATATTTTTTGAACTCACACAAAACCAGTCTCCCTGATTTTACCTGACTTAATTAATTACTTAAAATGAAAGTCTATCTATTTTTGGCTCCATTGTTGTAAGAAGAGAGTCGTCACTCATTTTGGCTTCTTCTGAGCTGAGAGAGGGTGACATGAGGGGGCACAGCATGAGGGATATGAGTTGCCTTTTAGAAGTCAATTCGGTTTGAAGTCTGGTTGTGGTAGAACAGTTTGTAAAGTCATCTGGGGATGGGTTCTTCTATGAGAGAAACAAAAACCATGAGTACTGAATAAATGTTGCAGCAGCTGAAACATGTCACTGTATAGATGTCCCCTCATCTGTCTTCAATATCCCCAGTTATCAGGACTTTCAACTTAACTTTTAGTGTCATAGTTGTTTCACCCCATAAGATACAGTTTAATAATTTAATGTCATCTGATCTTGCAAATTCCTTTTACTAGTATGACCTCTGTGTGTAATAGAGAAACCTTTAATTCTGTTATTCAGGGCTGGATAGTTGTTTCACCCCATAAGATACAGTTTAATAATTTAATGTCATCTGATCTTGCAAATTCCTTTTACTAGTATGACCTCTGTGTGTAATAGAGAAACCTTTAATTCTGTTATTCAGGGCTGGATAATCGTACTAGCAAATACCAAGCCTACCTGTGTAGGTTAGGAATATCTGTAGGCCTTAAACAAAAAACTTCTGCCTCTGGTACCTCCTCTTGATAGTCTCTTTTTATACTCATCAGGCATTACTGTCTGAGAATCCTTCTTTGTAGCCTCCAGTCTTACTTATTTTGGGAGGCTACCATAAAGTGTATACGTTAAAATATTATTATAACTATTATTTTTTAAAATGCCCAGGAATGGCTGTATTTTGGGTTTATCTGTCTTTGCTAAGAGTTTAAGATGAAGCAGTAAAACTGACTTTTGTTTCTATCTATTGTTAACAGTCAGTTGAGATTTTATGGGAGTCATTCCTGGGGAAACTTGAGAGCAGCTTCTCAGTTCTGCTAGTGCCATTTGCGCTAGGTGAGTCCAGGTCTTGCTTGACCATGTGGCTTCTCTGGGAAGCATCAGGAATATCTCCCTTCTCTGATGACTCTCTTCTTCGTAGAAAATGCACTGATTGGCTTTCTGTTCTCCAGTGGTCTCATTAATCTTCCTGATCAGGAGGTTATGTGGCTCAGAGTTGCAAAGTTCTTTAGAGAAGTCTCTTGTTGCCTGGATACAGACTGACTCAGAGGGCAAGAGCCAAATATTTGTTTTATTGTCCCTTTTCATTTAAATTAAATTTTAAATCCTAATCTTAAACATCCAGCAAATAAATTTTAACAGCCTTATATTAAGAGTACTGTGCTTTAATGTCTATAATTTAAAATTATTTATCTTTTTATTATTTGGGATCTGTATTTTTCTGTCTGCTTGTAGGTGATGACTTATTATCTTAAATTAACCAATATTGTGTTCTAAAAGCAACTCTTTTGTAAAACACTAACAGGGAATCTTTAGTTAACTTATAAGGAAATTCAAAATAAAATTAACAAGAGTAAAAATACTTAGTTCGTGTAATAACTACCCTGAATTTTAGGCTGAGTTATACATTATATCCCCTTTTTGAGATCCTAGTAATCTTGACAGAAAAACATAACTTTAAATTAAATAACATCTGACCTACTGCTTTCGTAGTTATTCTCACATGTTGTAAGATGAGACACAGAGCCTTATCTCAGGTAAGGCAGGGCTCTATATAAATCTTAAGTGTTTTAGTTCTAAAGCTGATCTTTGTTTTCTAAATATCATTTTACACAGTTTACATAAATTGTTTGAGGTCACATGAATATTAGCTAACACCATATGATATCACATTTAAAACATGAATTAAAGAAAGGCTGAAAGTTTTTAACCTTTACATAGATTAGGCGCTCATTAACTTAAAAATATATTTAAATTTTTTCCCAATGTAAAAAGTAACATAAAAATTTATATATCTTATTGATAACAAGTAAATAAATCCCCAATATATATATATATATATATATTTACCATACAACTTCAGAACACCAGCTTGATGAAATGCTCTTTTAAAGTTTCTACCTTACAGAATTGTATACCTGGAAGATATGAGCACATTAATAGCATCACAATGACATTGATGTTTTTACATTAACCAAGTTTAGCTTTTAAAGAAATGGCAGTAGAGTACTCTAAAATAACAGTACTTATTTAATCAGTTGTTTAATTTTTATGGTTGCCTGTTCTAGAAAAATAAAACTTTATAAACACAATGTTATGGGTAAACTTTTGTTTTAAGAAATTTGTGTCGCTTTATCACATGACTGATTTTTACAATCTTATACAGACTTTAGAACAAACTTATACAGACCTTACTAAATCAATCAGATATCTAACAAAAGTACTCATGAATGAGTAATCCCATATCAAATTTACTTCACTTATTTATCAATATATTAGAGAAATGTATTGAACAGTGTAAACCATTTCTTTGTTAAAGGAAAAGTCCTAGAACCAAGGCATATTAGACATTTTATAGACATTAATATTTTATTAGATTTTTGAGCAGCTAGAAAAACTTGTAAGCTTAAATTTAAAGACATTTATTGTTATTTGCTTATCCAAATTTAAAGTGAATCATTTAAATCACGTGAATTAAAGATCTTTGAATCCACTTTTTAAAATTTGTTTTTATGAGTGCTTTTTTTAATGATCTCTCCTTATATATGTTAATTTGTATATCACATATATGATATATGAACATATGGATATATAGACATACAACACATAACAAAAGTGTGCACAAATAATAATAGTAAGGCCTTGTAGCTTTTCGCAGGTGAAATCTCCATTGCAATGTTTCAAAACTCCACTGTTGGTCAAATATAGAACTGATCAGAAAAATATTAACCTAGTTCTGTAGGATCAAAATAATGAGCTCAAAAAAAATACAGAATCTAAGGAAAAAAATGAGAGTCCTAGAAAAAATGACTGGCCAGTAATTAGTAAATACCATACGATATACCTTTTTTTTCCCACTTAGACATCAGATCAGTCTCCTACTGAGTTTGCAGGCTTCTTTCATTTACATTTCAACATAAGTCCTGGTTGAGTTCTGGAAGGAGCTGGACAAAACTGCTATTCTAAGCAGACACCTCAGGCCTAAGGCACTTTAACCATAATTTTCAGGTGAGGATGTTGAAAATTATGATACAATTTTAAGATACAATTCACAAAATTTTATACCTTAACATCTTTTTTTGTCAACAGATACCATACTATGATTTACTATCCTTGTCCAAATTAATGCACTGATACACACTGTGACATTTTCCCAGGCTACCCAATTAAAAATTGGTTAAAAAAAAGACTGAATGATTGGGAAGTTACTTGCCAACTTGGAAGTAGAATTCTTTAGTTTTCCATTTTAAGTATTTAAGTTCTCTGGCATGAATTATCTGAAATCATAAACTAAAATATTACCTAAACCCGACTTTTAACTTCAAGATTGTGCAATGCTTCAAAAACCCATTCAGATACCATATTGTTACAATAAAACATCATCCTTTAGACACACATTCAGCTAAGATCATTCCCAAGAAACAATTTATAATATCAACAAATTATTGCACGTGTCTTAAATGGCCAGAAACAAAGACAAAAGACAGACAGAAAGGAGCTCCAGACTATGGCTGACAGGACAGAAGCCTTTAAAACAGCAGAAAAGAGAAAAATCTCCTACACCAGTGGCACGATATATGTCCCCACAAGGGCATCAGATGTTTTCACAGAGGGGGAACCTGAAATGCAATATCAAAGGTCTCCATGGTGACTTTACTGCATTTAGTGTCTCCTTTTTCTTTTTCTCTTTTTTAAGAAGACAGAGGTGACATAATACTTAGAGTGCAGGGAAGGAAGGAGGAAATTCACTGAAGCAACAGGACTTCGGCAGCTCCTGGGAGTCCCTCAGTCCCGTCTTTTACTTACAAGATTAGCTCCTCTGGTTCGGTTCCACCCCAAGCACGCTGAATCTCCTAACATTTCAGTAGTCAGCTCTCAAAAATTCCAGGGTCAGGGGCGGTATCAAAATTTGTAACTTAAATTTCGGTTCCGGACCTTGAAGCCAATTAATACTAATTTAATATAAGGACAGGGTTTGAGAAAAAGTAAAAGGGAGGTTTACTGCTTTGCTAACAAAGGAGAAAAACAGGGGACTTTGTCCAAAGTTGTGACTCTCTTGATCTGGAGGGACAAGGGGTTTTAAAGGAGTTTCACTTGTTAACCTGGGAGATACTCAGTTATTAGGTCCCCAGCAGGCATTGCCCTCTGCCGTGGGTGTGCTCCAGACAGCCAGCTAGGGGCTTCTCTCATCCTCCTTAACAAAGGCGGGTATAGTGCATCACATTTCTTTAAAACACAGTCCAAAGGGGTGTCAGGCTTACATGATTTATTACCCATTTTCAAGTCCAATATCCTTAAGTTTTTACCACAGAAATCACACAACAAAACGCACAAAACAAACAAATATAAAACATTTAGAACACAGAACAAAACACACACACAAAAAAAAACAGAAACTCAGCAAATAAACAGAAAACCAGAAGAGCAATGCAGCGTCTTGCTAAAGCTCCGGGGTAGGAGCTCCTGCATGCCAGTCGTCACCTCTCTACACTTTCAGAGGTATTCCCTACAGAACAGAACAGAGGAAAGAAGGATTCCTATTACTGTCCCAGACAGGAGTATATGTGAGCCTTCCCAGGCCACCTCTCTGTCATCAGAAGAGTACTCCCTTAACCGGATATCAGATGTTATAAAGGCGCCTCTTACCTATGAAGGCCTCCTCCACCAGGTGCTTGATAATAGTTTTAGTGCGATGGTTCACTGCAGTGATCCACGGACTGAAGGCTCATTCCAAGGTTTTGGAACTTGGCTCTCCAGCCCGGAGTCCTGGAGGATAGGCCAGCTTCAGAATTTCCAGCAGTCTGGCTTTGTGATCTGGTCGGGTCATGTTGCTGGGGAACTCCAAAATGTTAGTCCAGGACACAAGAAAAGACCACTGACTCCAATTAAATCAAATTAAGGCAAGCTTAATATTTCAAGCAGCCGGGCTGCCTCTCCCTCT